>NC_140951.1:80144620-80302120 GCF_014529385.1 Adiantum capillus-veneris
AAACTCACCAGCTATATATGTGCGTCTGTGTTTTGTCTATGTGTATGTGGTGTGTGTGTGTGAGAGAGAAGAAGAAGAAGCAGAAGAGTAACATCATAGGAAACTATCCCAAGAGATCTTAAAGACCTATTGGGCGAGAAGAGTTGAACTCAAGACCTGTTGAACTTGGGTGAGAGAGAGAGAGAGAGAGAGAGAGAGAGAGAGAGAGAGATGTTAAGTATGGAGCCTGATTTACCCTTGTAATTTTCTGTGGTAAAAATGCACATTTGTAAGGCCCCCATTATAAGGAGAAGCTATCGTGCGTGAAGGAAAATCACTCGCCGGAAACCAAAATTTTCATGGCCAAAAATCAGGGGCAACTTTAGGGGCCTTGGGGGCGGAAGTCCCCAAGACTTTTTTTTCCTCGTCGGAATATTATGGCCGGACGGCGGTCGGAAAGTGGTCGAAAAACAACCGGTCGGTTGGCCGGTAGTCAATGGTTGGTGGCCGATGGTCGGAAGTTAATGGCCGGTGGCCGGTGGCCGAATACAATGGCTGGTGGCCGAATTCAAAAGCTGACTTGTCTTCTCAAGGGCGGCCACACATGGACGGATTGGAGGGTCCGATTTGGACTTATCTACACAAGGGCGGCTACACATGGCTGTCTCTCATGAGAGAGGGCAGCCCTTTTGGCCTATAAAAGGAGGCCATTTCTACACACATTTCATAGTGTGAAGTTGATGCAACAAGGTGAGTGTGAGGTGGTGAGAGTGAAGCAAGACGGGAGCTCCATTAAGGGTATAATCCCTTTGTAAACTACTTCTTGTTTTGAAGTACTAAAGCCATTGAGTGGCTGCTTTCCCGTGGACGTAGCCCACATTGGGTGAACCACGTATATCGTGTGTATTCTCTCTCTCTCTCTCTCTCTCTCTCTCTCTCTCTCTCTCTCTCTCTCTCTCTCTCTACTCTACTCTATAATCTCGTGTATGTAAATCTGTCTCTCTCCATTAAGTAATCTACTCAATTTTCTATCTAGCTACGTCTTATTTCCTAACAAGAGAGAGTCGATGTGCCATTTGCTGAGGTGTTGGATCGTTGTAGGGATGCCTTCCACATTTGCATTGCATTAATGAAGTGTAGCGAGCTTGATGATTCAACCATAGGAGTCCAACAATTTGTTGTGGATGTCTTGCAAGGATTTTGTGTGTGTGTGTGTGTGTGTGTGTGTGTGTGCGCGCGCGCACGCGGGTGAGAGAGAGAGAGAGAGAGAGAGAGAGGAGAGAGAACACTAAGCTCTCCTTAGCTAGAGAGAGAGCGCGGGTGAGAGGGCTCTCACATCGGCACTAGAGAGAGGGGGGAGGGAGAATAAACATTGGCCTTACAATCAACAATCGAGGAAATTACCAATCGAGAATTGACAATCGACAATCAATATCTAGAAAGTTGAGAATCGACGGAATCAAGAAATTTTGATCCAATGAATCCAAGGCAAAAGGTGTGCAAGACCAAGGCAAAAGTGGACCTCAACTCCGGTAACTCTCGGCTATTTTTTAAGATTTTTATGCTAAGATTTTTGTGAGCTTTGCAGGTGCTTTCACCTTTGGGTTGGCTTGGAGTTTATAGGTGAATCTCAAAATTCATAGGTGGGATTGTACTAAACCTAAGATTTTTGAGCACTTAAAAGCAAATAAAAATTTTCGAGGCAAATCTCAAAAATTTGTAGGAGGGGTTACACTAAATCGAGTTTAGGCACGATGTGTTCTCCAAAAAACTTGAAAAATTTAGGTATGAGAAATTTAGGGATAAGTTTATTATATTTGAAGGCTTTTACACTCAATTTTTCTATACTTTGTAAGTTTCCTCACCTTCAAATATAGATTTAGAGATAAATTTCAAACTTTTTTAGGTGGGATTACACTCGATCGAGGGTTTTTTGAGCATTTGACTATACTATACTTATTTTCAAAAAAAAGAAACAAATTTATTATATATGAAGGTTTTTGCATTAAACTTCTATGCACTTTGTAGATTCTCAAAACTTTAATTTTAGCTTCTTTAAACTTTGTAGTTTCTTTGAACTTTGAAGCTATTGTTAACTTCAATTTAAAATTTAAGGTTCGGATGTTAAGTTGTTATTCTTTTTGCATCCATGGCTCTTTTCCAACATGGGGATGCTGTATTTGTGGCCTGCAGAGGCCATAGGAGAGGGTGGTGGAGAAAACGTGCGGTTTTCTCACCGTTTATTTTCGATGGTTGGATGAGTGCCAGGTGGAGGATAAAGAGTTTGCGCTTTACGTTTTTGCTGCACCACGTGAGACTTTTGTAGGGCATGCAGGATGGGACTTCTCTATAGCCGCGTAGAGCATGGGGAAGGCGTACCGAAATGGCCTCGTCCACAGCCCCACCTGACAGCCCCTCTGACTTCTCTGCAGCCGCGCAACGCATGGGGAAGGCTTGCCGAAATGGCCTCCTCCGCAATCCCAATTGGCAGTCCGTCTGCTCCGTCCTGCACGGCTCTGTTTTGTCTCACTGCTGCGTACGACCTGCTGCATCATGCGGTGCTTGCATGTCAGTGTACGACCTACTGCGTCATACGATGCCTGCACGTTTTCTGCTCCGTCATATGGTAAGGAAGCAAGGCTGCAGCTCTCTCTTCTCTCTCACAAGTCGGAGTCACAACGTCTACGACGCCTTGCAATGCGTGCATGCTTGCAGGGCCCTGTTTTCAAGGCGTGCTTTCTCTCACAGCGTGTGTGGAATGCATTGAATGCTTGATGGGAGGCTGACATTCAGTGTGAGGCTTGCAGGGCATTGAAGTCTTGAAGACTTGAGAAGCTCAAAAGCTATATGCAATCGAATATTAAAATGCAGTTGACGTTTAGTGTGAGGCTTGCAGGGCATTGAAGACTTGATGGGAGTTTTTGAGCTTGTGCATGTCAAAACCTGTCTGCAGCAGTCAAATACTAAAATGCTATTATTGGCCAGCAGAGGC
Source organism: Adiantum capillus-veneris (assembly GCF_014529385.1). Taxonomy (NCBI): domain Eukaryota; kingdom Viridiplantae; phylum Streptophyta; class Polypodiopsida; order Polypodiales; family Pteridaceae; genus Adiantum; species Adiantum capillus-veneris. The sequence goes on from NC_140951.1 coordinate 80,147,592, forward strand.
CATAGGAGAAGATGTTGCAAAAACGTGCAGTTTTTGGGCCGTTGAAGCTCGGACAGCCAGGATGCACGCCCGCTGACAGGACCCGACCCATGAGGCGACGCTTCTGTAGGGCAGCGCGCGGAGTTCTCTGCAGCGCATGCGTGACAACAACGCTCTCTGCAGTGCGTGCGTGATAGCAGTGACTTAGGAGGCGTCCGTCGCGCACGTGTCTGCTGCCTTTGAGGCTTTGACGAAGTGTGCTGTGCATCACTTTCAGCAAGCTTGCTTGGAAGCATTAACTATTGCTTCAGAGCATGTGCTCAAATCGAAGCCTTCGTCACTTGTGCCCCTTGCAATTGCTTGCGTGCCTGCACCGCCCTCAAAGCGGCATTGAATGCTTGATGGGAAAATGATTTTGGTGCAGTCGAGCTTCTATTATATTATCAAATTGTACAAAAGCAAGTGGGAATGTGTTGTCGTTCATGGCTAGAAAATACATTTTTCCCACACACTGAAAATAAGAGGGAACTTGAAATTCTCTCGCTTTATAGCCCAAAATTTGAATCTTTTGCCGGCAGTTACACCAAAACTTCTATGAATTTCATGCTTTTCTTAAAGGCAAGCTTAAAATGTAGTCGGGATTTGTCAATTTTAACCGGTTAAAATAGAGTACATTCCGGTTTTTTTCTAACACTACTGCCGTTTCTAATCACAAAAATGTCAATTGAGAGCAAGCAGAAAAGCGGAAACTGCACCTCGAAATAGATAAAAAATAATGTAGGAAATTGAAAACTAAATCTAATTTTTAACATTGTCTCTAGGCATATTCAAGAAAAGAAATTTTGCACCTCCGTAAAAATATTTCTTCCCGAACACTTTAATCGGGGGAGAGGGAGAGAGAGAGATGCACGTGCGTGCGTCAATCACACTAAAACTTGTGTGAACTTGACGGGTTTCTTAAAGGCAATCTTGAAATGTAGTCGGGATTTTCCAAATTTCGAGAGGCCCGAATACTCCGGCTCTGTCTGAACCACCCCCACTCACCCGAGGAAGAAGGATAACCTTGGGGAGAGTGTGGATGTCCCTAACCGGAACTGGGACTGACGGAATGCCGGCCGCCTTGGCAGCTATCGAGGCTGCCGTGTGAGGAGTCTCCAAGATAGTCCCAATCACTGAGCCTATCTTGGACAAAAGTGGTGGGTACTCACTCCTCAAACTAGCAAAGTAGACGAGATGGTAAGGCCTACCTCCTTCACCAGAACATCTGAAGCTAAATCAAAACCATGTCTCCACTTTTGAAAGTAGGCTCGAACTACTTGGATGGTCAGGGGGACTCATCGCAATGACATTGGATGCCGTTTAAAGCAAACTAGGTTCCGTATTTTCTTTGGTGCTAGTGCCGTTTTCAATGTCAAAAATGTCAGTTGAGAGCAAGCGAAAAAGGAGAAGTTCCACCTCGAAATAGAGGAAAATAATGTAAAAACTTGGAAAATAAACATAGTTCTCAACATTTTCTCTAGGCATATTCAAGAAAAGAAATTTTGTATGTCTATAAAGATATTTTTTCCCAAACACTTTAGGGGAGAGAGAGAGAGAGAGAGAGAGAGAGAGATGCACGTGCGCGCGCACACGCACGCACACACTCACTCATTTTCATAATAAAAAAGTTCAAATGCATATACTAATGCTTGAAATGACACCTATGAAAGTTAATGTGAGGGTGACCACTTCAATTTGAGCTTGTGCATCTCAAAAGCTGTGTGGAGGCAAATATTAAAATCATATTATGTTATCAACTTCTATAAGAGGAGCCCTTCTTTTGCCTTTCCGCATCTCACAGAATTTGTAAGCTCATATAGTTATAGATTACCTTTAGCTTTGCTTGTCAATGGCTTTTATGAAATTGTGAAAGAGCAGCCCTTCTTCTGCCTTTGTGCATCTCAGAATTTGTGAGCTCATTTACTTATAAATTACCTTTAGCTTTGCTTGCCAATGGCTTCCAAAGAACACAGTGAGAGTTCTCTTGTTGCCGAAGGACGAGAATGGTTTGTAAGCAGTGGAGACTCCGATGGTGCTGACAGCATAGACTTTGAAGGCGGTGAGTCTTATTGACGCCTTTTGTGTTGTAGTTGCTCATTTTGGTTCATCAAACTTTCGAAGAATTTGTATTGTGAAATCTGTCTCTAACTTGTGTTGCGAATGTGGTGCTAGTTCTGAATTTGGCGAATATCAATTAGCGAATGTCGTTATTCGATAATCATTACTTCCATTACTCTTTTGCAAATGTAATGTTTGTTTTGGTCATTCTCTTGTTTCTATGTCATACTACGCTTGAATCCTTCCATGGGCTTCGCTTGTCTTCAATCGCTACTCACATCGTCAAAAGATAGTCAAAATGCAGAAGTAGGTCAATAGTAATCTTGCTCTAATCAATTGGTTTACCTCAACAAGTAGAGGAAGGCTTACATTTTAGGGGTTTTTAGAAAAAGTCAAATGCATTGCTTTTGAAAACAGTGATCGAGCACATCGCATGTGTAGCGCGTAGGCCGCGCTCCCATACCAATATTTCGAGTGCTTGAGCCTATGAGCACTACCTCTTGAATGCACCATTTGATGCACAATGAGATTTTGAAACACTTAGGTTTTATTTTGCATCCTTGCATTGTGCATTCTCTCCAACACAGTAGCTTTGCACGCGTAACACGTGCACACAATATGCTTACATGCTCATTCTCATTACATAGCCATCGAATCTGTGTGTGTGTGTGTGTGTGTGTGTGTGTGCATGCGCGCGTGTGTGTGTGTGTAATACACAGAAGTGTATGTAGGCCTTTACCACAAGCACATTCACCGCTCTCTTATGATTGCCCATCTTCCTATAATTGCAAGCACGTCTCTACCTTCTAGTTGCTTTAGTATGCAAGAAGTAACCATACGAAAAGGTTGTCACGCAAGGAAATTTCTATCGCAAATGACTGCTTCTATTTCTACCTATCGTTGCCGAACTTTTCCTTATATGTGAAAGGCATTACATCCTCATAATTGATCTTCTACAGAGCTTCCAAGGTTGACAGAAGGTACTCCGAGCTCGAGTTGTAAATGTGTCGACGTGTCCTCAATTGCATGCACATCATCGCCGCCTCGCAAAAGATCAAAGGAAGAGCTGAATAAGCCCCACAAGCCTATTGCACGCGCATTGTTTCGTTTGAACGACTCCGTGAACTCTAGATGTGAGCCTTTTGTTTTTCGAAAGTGCCTTTCTTTGAGAGTCATTTTATCGAGTCGTAGAGCTGTTTCCTGATTTTACTATCTTTTGGATTATGTAGGCAACCAAGTTGTGGAGGACCCCATTAATGTCAAGAAGGAAGCATATCTTGAAATACCTGTTTTGCCTTTGTCTACTGAGCCTCTTGTGCCACTGCAAGGAACAATCAGCCTAAACCTGATTGAGCGCACACCTCTGAACATTGCTAATGATCCAAGTCCAATTGAAGTCGAGCCTTCTATTCAAGATTCTAGGCTTTATGCACCAGATGAATCACCTCAACTACATAGCAAGTCTATTGATCTTAGTATTGTTCCATTTGCTCAAAGTCTTCTACCACAATTCTTGATTACTGACATCTCTGATTCTAGCCCGCGATTCTGTATCGAGGGCAAGATATTGAATCTGTATGGCACCTACAAAGTTGGCCTTGACCAGTTGAAGTACAACCGCTACTTGAAGGTCGACCTGGTCGATGAAGAATGCACGGACACTATCACGGTGGTGGTGAATGATCCATACATAGAGCTCTACGTCGACAATGTTGAAGATGATGAAACAGGAAACAGAAGGAAGACAGCAACTCAGAGTAGGAAGAAGATGGAGAAGGAGAAGACACAAAGCTTGTGTACGAGATCTCTGTAGTCTCTCTCTCTTTGTATTGGAATAATAATTGTGTATACAAACTCAGAGCTACAAAGCTTATATGAAACCCTAAGAGATAAGGTGTCCTTTCACACCAGATGTCCAGGGGGAAAAACCCAGTGGGAGAAAAGTGCCCCTGGTGAAGCGCGTATACACACTAACACTACTACATGTCTACAAATCCCCCCTGTAGTGATAGTGTGAATCCGTACAAGGTAGCAGATCATCATGTGTATGAGAGTAAGCCCAAAGCTTTTCGAAAAGCTTCAAACTTTTCTCGTGATAACGCCTTCGTAAATAGATCTGCAATGTTATCCTGTGTAGGACAGTAAGTTAGTGTGATCTCCCCTGCATGTAGCCTTTCCCTGACATAGTGGTAGTGAACCTCTATGTGCTTTGTTCTTGCATGAAATACTGGATTCCTTGCAACTGCAATAGCACTCTGACTGTCAGTGAAAATGGTAGTGGGTGCCTGTTGACACTCACAAAGATCTGCCAATAACCTGCGTATCCATACACAATCAACTGTTGCCGTGAAAGCTGCCCTGTACTCAGCTTCACAAGTTGATGTAGCCACTGTGGGTTGCTTCTTGCTTAGCCAAGATATACATGCATTTCCCAAGAAAAAACAATTGCCACTTGTTGCATGTCGTGTGTCAAAATCACCAGCCCAATCTGAATCGCTGTAACCAAGAAGCTGCATAGAATTGTGCTTTCCATACATATCCCCCCTTGGAAAGAACATGGCAAGATTAGGGGTACCTGAAAGGTAACGAAGTATGCGCTTCACAGCCTGCCAATGATGCATACCTGGGCTGTGCATAAATCTGCTTGCTTGTGAAACCCCAAATTGAATGTCTGGACGAGTGTTGCCTGCCAAATATATCAAGCAACCAACCGCTGCTGCATAAGTATGTACATCAAAAGGTTCTCCAGCATCGTGCATGCTCAACTTTGATCCAGTTTCTACGGGTGTAGAGATTGGCTTACAATTTTGCATACCAAACTTGTCCAAAATTTTATGCAAATATTTTGCCTGCAACATGTATATGCCATCCTCTGATTGCACAAACTGAATACCCAAGTAATAATGTAGCAAACCAAGATCAGACATCTCAAAGGTTTTTCTCAAAGCATCTTTAAACGCTTCAATTTCATCTGCAGTATTGCCTGTAAGAAGCATATCATCCACATAAAGTGTTAGCATAATGAGAACTCCATCTCTCTTTTTGACATACAAAGTACTTTCTGTTGGACTATTCTGAAATCCCTGGCCAATCAAATAAGTATGTATCTTCTCATACCATGCTCTTGGAGCCTGTTTGAGACCATACAAAGCTTTACGCAATCTACATACCTTTTGCTCTTGACCTTTTACAACAAAACCACTTGGTTGACTTACATAAACTTCTTCCTGCAAATCACCATTCAAAAAAGCAGTTTTGATATCCAACTGATGCACTTTCCAACCATGATGAGCAGCAATTGCAACTAGTGATCTAACTGTGGACGCACGAGAAGTAGGAGCAAAGGTTTCATCATAATCTATGCCTTTCTGTTGCGCATAGCCTTTTGCCACAAGCCTTGCTTTGTACCTGTCAACAGTACCATCTTGTTTCCTTTTTACCTTAAAAACCCACTTTGTACCAATAGGCTTTTTACCTGTAGGCAAGTCCACTAGATCCCATGTATGATTCTTATGAATAGAATCAATTTCTTGCTGCATAGCATCTTTCCACTGAACACACTCTAAAGCTTGTTCAAATGAATCAGGCTCATCTGCATCACAAAGAGTACTAAAGCAAGCCAAATCTACTTGCTCTCTGCCAAAAGTAGTACCAGCACGTGTTTTTCGTGGCAACGGTGCATCCAACTTGCTATCCTGCAAAGTTTTCTGAACCCATTTAGGCAAGGTTCTTTCTTCCCTGAGAACTTCTTGCTCTTCACGCACAATTTCCTCTACATCATGAGGTGTCACATGCTGATCAAAAGATTGATCAAGATTATCAACCTGTTGTGATTCTTGATTCTCCACAAAAGAAGGAAGCAAACCTTCAAATACATCATGTGTCTGCATATGAGGTACATCAAAAGCAACCATAGGTTGAGCAGTAGTTTCTGCAAAAATTACATCACGACTTTCAAAAATCTTGTTTGTAGCAGGATTGTAAAGTCTATAACCTTTACTTCCACTACTGTACCCCACAAATATACATTTGATTGCCTTATCATCAAGCTTCCCACGTAACTGCTGAGGGATGTGAGCATAAGCAAGACAACCAAAAACACGAAGATAACTGACTGAAGGTTTTTTGTCATACCAAGCTTCATATGCAGTAATGGTCTTCAAGGCACGAGTAGGACACCTGTTCAAAACATGTGCTGCACAAGCAATTGCCTCCATCCATAGCTTATGAGGCAAACTCTTAGCCTTGAGCATACATCTAGCTGTCTCCATTAAAGACCTGTTCTTCCTTTCTGCAACACCATTCTGTTGTGGTGTGTATGGCATAGTGCATTGGTGTTTAATGCCTTTCTTTCCCAAAAAATCCTTAAATGCACCTGACATGTATTCACCTCCTCGATCGGTACGAAGAGTCTGTACTTTGCAACCTGTTTCATTTTCAACCATGGCGACATAATGTTGAAAAACTGCAAACACATCTGACTTTGCTTTGAGTGGATACACCCAACAAAACCTGGAAAAGTCATCAATGAAGGTCACAAAATAAAGGCTGTTTCCTATAGATGGCGTCCTCATAGGACCACATACATCACTGTGTACAAGCTGCAACTTTCGTGTCGCTCTAACTGAACCATCCTGCGAAAATGCAAATCTGTGCATCTTTCCAAGAACGCAACCTTCACATACATGTCTTGGTGGCATCTCCAATAAAGACAAATCATGCACCATATTATGACGTTGTAAAGTCATCAAACTGCCATAACTAACATGCCCAAATCTAGCATGCCACAACTCAGCATCCTGCATGGCCTGAGTCTTTGTTTCTGCAATACATACCTGAATCTGCTTTTCATAACGATCTAGCACAAATAGTCCATTGTCCAGCGTACCTGTAGTGATAAGAGAATAACCATTCTCTCGATCAGAGTGGCGCAGCGGAAGCGTGGTGGGCCCATAACCAGATCTCGTACAACACATCTGTCATCCTCAAAAATGACCCGAAGACCATTTTTTGCAAGAGAGGATACAGACAACAAATTCTTCTTGATCCCTGGAACATATAAGACATCTGGCAAGCATAAATCTGAACCATCTGAAATGGTAATCAAAATCTTACCAACGCCTTTGATTGGATAAGAAGCATTATTTGCACATGTCACCTTCTTTCCTGCTGGAGCTGCATCCAATGAACAAAACAAATTCTTCCTTGAAGTAATATGCCTGGATGCACCACTATCAAAGTACCAAATCATTTGTGTCTTGTCAACACTGTAAGCAGAAAAATTTGAACATACTACAAAAGCATAAGAATCCTGCACAAAGTTTGCAGACTCTTCTTTAGCTGTAGAAGAATCACCAGAAGTTGAAACAACCAAACTTGACTCTTTCTTCTTTTCTTTAGCAATTCGCTTTTTACACTCACTAATGTAGTGACCAGGTTTCTTGCAGTAGTGACATTTACCTTTCTTCTTGGACTTGTCTGAATCACCTTTAGACTTCTCTGAAGACTGTCCTGCACCAGACTTGGAGTGATGAGCACTCTCTTTACCCCTGTTTTTGTTCTGTACAACAAGAGCATGATCCATACCATCCACCTGTAAAGACTTGTTCTTACGTGATTGATCCTCCTGCAATAGCAAAGCCACTAACTCTTCAAAATGAAGAGGGTCAGGATTAGCTCGCAAAGACAGAGTCAAAGAAGTCTGAAAAGTCAAATAAGATGGTGGTAGTGAATTGAGTGTTTTGGAAACCAAGTCCTTCTCTGGAATCACTTCATCAATGCTAAGCAATTGCTCTTTAAGATCCCTGATTTTTGTAAGATGCTCGACAATATCGTCACTTTCGTCCATCTGTATTTTGTCAAGTTGTTTCTTCAAAAACTCTATTCTGGCAGCGTTTCTTCCTCCAAACATAGCTTGCAGAGTGTTCCAAGCATCCTCAGAAGTTCTACAAGATCTGATATGTGGTGTGATTGTCCTCTTTATGGTTAAGGCAATCACAGCCATAGCCTGTGCATCTTTAGTATCCCATCTCTTTTGCTCTGGAGTGACTTGTGAGGGTCCTGCACCAACAGCTGCACCACGACTAGGCGTGGCAGGTGCAATGCTACCTGGACGAACTTCATCTCCAGATACATAATCCCACAATCCTTTACCAACCAAAACATTTTTGGCCATAAAAGACCAAAGAGAATAGTTGGTACCATCCAATTTGTCTTCGGATGTAAACGCACCAAAAATCTCTTTCTCCGTAGATTGAGCCATACTGTAGATGCACACAAGAGAGCAAAAGAACCTCCAAGAGATTCACAAATCTCCTCTCCAATCCAAGCAAAACTCTACACAAAATCTCAGCACAAAGCTAAGACAAGCTGCTTCCCAAAAGAACTGTTTACCTGAAGAAAATCTGTCAAAAAGCACACCCTCTTGATCTAAACGCCTCCGAAAAGTAACTTCTGCTACGCTGCTCAGAACAAAATTCTGAGGGCTCGAACGGCTTCGAAAGGGGGGTAAAACCCCAGGTCGCCTGATCAGAATACTCCCGGAACGTCGAGGATGCTCCCACGAACAAATTTTCCGAAAACTGCCTGAAAACTGCGATTGCGCGCGCGGACGCGAAAACGCAAGTAGAGGCTCTGGAAATCACCTCGCTCTGATACCAATTGTTGAAGATGATGAAACAGGAAACAGAAGGAAGACAGCAACTCAGAGTAGGAAGAAGATGGAGAAGGAGAAGACACAAAGCTTGTGTACGAGATCTCTGTAGTCTCTCTCTCTTTGTATTGGAATAATAATTGTGTATACAAACTCAGAGCTACAAAGCTTATATGAAACCCTAAGAGATAAGGTGTCCTTTCACACCAGATGTCCAGGGGGAAAAACCCAGTGGGAGAAAAGTGCCCCTGGTGAAGCGCGTATACACACTAACACTACTACATGTCTACAGACAAGCTCCACCTCGGTGACTTTGTTCACATCGACAGCCCAATTGTTAGGCGCAAAAATAGAGCAGATGGGGGATTAGCATTGTATTCCTTGTACATTGATGCTACAACTGCTGTAAGCGCAGCAGAACCTTTCCCAGTGTCCCTCACCTTCGCCCGTGATTGCAAGATACGTGCATTTCTTGATGACATAGGTGCACAACAATCTTCAACTGGACGTTCTCAGTTAAGCACACTTGCTTTTGTTATTTTACAAAAGCACAACTCACAATCAAGATTTGGTGGACCTGTCGGTGACCTTCTAGTTGCAGATGGTCCTCTCCCATCAGATAGGGCATTTGTAAGAATTGACCTACCTTGCTTATTACTTTCTAGTCTTCTATTATAGATTTTAAATCTTCCATCATATAGCCATGCTCTTTCTGATTTGATTTACATACTCAATATTCTCTTACAGCTGAGTTTTGTGAACTCTCGCAAAGATGATTGCCAACAGTTGCTTCAAGAAGTGGTTGTTGATGGCCCTGTAATGTGTGTCGCAAGAAACATTGGAGCATTCCTCGGCAAACCAAACACCTTGTCGATACTAGATGTCACAATTCTAGTGCCTGTTCGTAGTGTGCGCCTCAGAGAGGAGCTTATTGCTGTCTTCCAAACTCAAACCGAAAATTTGGGGTACAATCGTGAGGTGTGCTCATGTAAAATAAAGTGATATATTCCAAGTCCCTCCTCTCAAACTCTAACATAGTTATCTGCTGCAGGTTGTTGGCACGCTTCGATTCGTCAACTTCAATAGCGTGTTGTTGGAGAAGCATTGTTCAAATTGCAAATCCACAAAAGTCTACAGACTAAGACAAGCCCCTTATTGCGGATCTTGCAATAAAAACACCACAATAATCACGACACCAAAGTTGGAAGCACGTATTGCAACAAAAGACAAAAAGCTTCTCGATGTGCAAGTAATTGGTGCAGCAGTTGATGTAGTCCTTGCATTGGATAGGACCTTCAACGAAATCTACATTGACTCTGCTTTTGAGGCAAGAGACACCTTGGCAACAACCTCACGCTTTGGCCGCTTCAAGATCAACGCAAGTGGGTATGTGGTGGCGTACCAAACCGAAACTTAGTGTTCCAAATGTCCATCTTTCATTATTAGCTGCCCTTAATTTTGCACGCTTGTTCTAACTATATGCTTGAATGAAACGAATGCTTCCATCCCCTACTTTTTTGTAAGTGCTTTCGCACAATTTTGGTTGTGCTTCTAACTATTGTGATTGGATGTAACCAATGCTCCCATCCTCTACTTTTTTGTAGGTGCTTTCGTACAATTTTGGTTGTGCTTCTAACTATTGTGGTTGTTGCTCAAAAGATTGTCTATTTCTCTTTTCTCTCTCTCTCTCTCTCTCTCTCTCTCTCTCTCTCTCTCTCTCTCTCTCCCCATCTACAAACAAAGACAAATAGGCACACACAAATATAGAAAACGCTCTCTCTCTCTCTCTCTCTCTCTCTCTCTCTCTCTCTCTCTCTCTCTCTCTCTCTCTCTCTCTCTCTCTCTCCCCTCATACACACATACATACAAACGCAAACACATAGACAAATAGCTATATCGACATTTGCATACATACGTGTGAAAAGATAGAGACAGACACCCAGAAACAAACAAACACACGCACATAATTTTCACTAGACATGGAAAATGCTACTGATTTGAGTATTCCAAAAGAGATAGACGTTGACATGATATTCATGCAGACACATCCTTTTAATCAAGAATTGTTTCTAGCACTCCATAGTGTGTTACAAACAAAGTTAAGCTTTGGATCATTTAGGCTTGAGATGCAACAATGCTTGTTCGAGAACTACTTAACGAATTTTATCACGCACTCTTCAGCTTCATTGTTCTTTGCTTCACAATTGGAGTCCTTAAGTGAAAGAGCTACGCAATTGAATGCTTTATATGAAACTTGCAAAACATCAATGACTCTCACAATGGAAGTGATAAATATTTTCTCTCACAAATTCGAAAAAGCACTTGTTGTAATCCTTCGCAATGCTACAAGCGGCAACAACAAACAAGAAGTAATTGGAAAATCAACCGAACAATTTAAAAAAGGGCTTCTAATTATGGATGCATCTACTATGGGCTTAATCTATAATCCTTTCGTAACTTTGCCATTGCGTCGTAAGCTTGTCCACTGGACAATTGCAGAGTGAGATGAATTAATGCGCTTATGGAGGGAGAACATGGATAAGCCAGCTACTCAAATCGCAAATCTTTTTCTCGAAAAGGAACCACTTTGTGTCCATACACACTCTGCAATTACAACAAAACTAAAGCGACTACAACATGTAGAGCTGACAGAGACTACCTCATCAAAGCAACATGCTTCCATTCTTCCACAACAAAAAACCAAAATTTTGAACAAATTCCTGAAGAGGCTGAATGACACACCTACATATCCATGCGAAAAATGTGGCCGTTTGTTTTTCCGCTCGCAAGTCACACAATTCACTCCTCCACCATCCTCACATGTTGGAGGTGCAAAACGAAAAAGATGCCGCTCTCTATTCTATTGCCGCGCATGCAAACGCAAACCAAACAAATCTAGGGTCCCATTTGAGAGCTTGCATACATTGGGCTTCAACGACCCGCTGTTGCCAATCATGCAACTAAACAATGTCGAGGCACACCTAGTCTCCATTCGCATTCCGTTTGCAAAGATTCGAGAGCTAACTTATGATGGCCAATACGGTTTGCGAGGGAGTGTCGTCAACGTTCTTGCGAATATCGAAAAAACACGGCAAGTGCTTCCTCGTTTTATCCACGATGAGGCTTCAGTCTTGATAGGCCTCAAACACAAGCTCGAGTACACACATTGCTACTTGTCTGGCCTAGTTAGACCTTTACTGACAATGAAGGCCACACACGCTCGTCTTCACACCTCTCTGTATAAAAAGGAAAACATAACCATAAATGATAAATGGCTTGCACACTTTCAAGAAATCTTGCACTCATCACTTCCCCTACACACAAGCACATATGAGCTAGAGGATGAGGAAAGTATTGACACTGATGTACTCTTACACAACATCACTACCGCTGAGCAGGTCGTTGATTATAACGATAAAATTTTGCACGTTGCACCATCGGAGGGCAACACACCACTTGGTCTGTTTGCTGATGAGTTTTGTGAGGAGCTTAGTTTTCCTACCATCTTCTTTGGAGAGCCTAGAAAATACCACCAGCACGTATCTAAAAATTACCAAGTAGTCGCCAAATGGGAGCTAATGTACAAAGATAGACGTTTCGCGCTCAACATCGAAAACTTGTTTTTCAAATCAGTGAAGATCATGACACAAAAAATACTATCCTCCATTTAGATACGTCTCCGCAAAGCGAAACTCGAGGCGCTGTGTGCCGGACAGGTTAGTCATGACACAAACATAGAGAAGGTAGTCTCGTCTCGACTCGGCTACAGAGACTTCGAAGCGCTCCGTACCTCTCCAGATTATAAAGAAAAGTTACAAAAAAGAGGTTTTCTCCATGATTCGACAAATAGGGTCCCCAACTTTCTTTGTGACATTTTCCTCTGCTGAGAAACTTGGAACAAGCTTCTCGATGCCTTGCAACAACTAGTCCCGTTGAAACAAGATAGCAATGAGAGCGATAGCTGCTTCCGTAGACGTTTGGTACGAGCAGATCCAGTAACAACAGCTCGCTTTTACCTTAACCGCTTCACAGCCATGAAAAGAATACTACTTAACGATACCACATTATGTGGAAAAATCCTTGACTACTTCTTTGTTACAGAGTTCCAAAGTCGCGACAGCCAGCATGACCATGGTCTTCTATGGGTTGAAGAAGCTACTGTATTAGACCATGATACAAATGATAGTATTGTGACATTTGTGGACAAGTACATAAGTACAGACAGCTCTAAGCTACCATCAGACCTTCATGAAATACAAACACATCACCATAGAAAAACTTGTCTTAAGAAAGGCAACTCTTGCCGCTTCACTTTTCCAAGATTCCCCATGCCATTCACAATCATTCTCAGACCATCCATCAATGACTACGAAAATCGAAAGAGAAGCAAGAAAACTTTGAAACGCATTATGAACAGCCTTGACACACTTCCGACTGGAACTACCATTTCCTTTGAAGAATGGATACGAAGCCTCCATTTGACATTCAAAGAATATACTTTGGCAATAGCAAACTCACTATCCACAACAACAATCTTCTTGAAACGAGATATAACAGACATTTACACAAACAATTTCAACCCCACGATTTCCACACTATGGGACGCAAACACCGACATTCAATTCGTCTTGAACGCACATGGCGCAGCAAGTTATTGCACATCATACATGACAAAAATCGACAACACATTGATAGGAGCAATAAAATCTCAATTCGATATTTGTGTCGCCAACAACGCAACAAAAATTGAGCGACTGCGTAAGCTTGGCAACACTATTCTCAACACACAACAAATTAGCGCACAACAAGCATCTTACATAGCGTTATCGTTGCCACTCCATTCCACAACTCATGACTTTGTATACATAAGTACTAACCCTCCTGATCAATGTGCATTGGTCCTCAAAAGAAAAGCATCTCTACAAAAACTTGACTCATCCGACACAGACATATTCTTCCGAAACATTATTGACAAATATGCTGAAAGACCACAAAGCCTCTATCATCTATGTTTGGCTGAATATGCATCAAAAATTAAGCAAGAGGGTACAACATACAAAGAATTGCGCAAACCTAGGATCATAAGATTCGTCAAATATAACCTTCTTAAAAACCCAGAAGACCACTATAGAGAGCAATGCTTGCTATATCTCCCTTGGATCAATAATGAAAACCAACATTTGATAAAACTCTCTACATGGAGTGATGTATATAACCAACATCTACAACTCATAAAATCAAATGAAATCAAGTTCAATAAAGACCCAAGCCCAATAGACAAATTAGAGATGCACGGCACTTCCACCCCAAGCACAACTACTACAACCAACAACGACTCACATGCTTCAGATCACGCAGACATTCTTAACGATTTCCAAATAAGTACGCACTCAAGAAACCCTTTCAACTTATAGCATTTCAAGTACACCTCCATGACAAATGACGACTTCCACGCAGGGATCGAAAAATTAAATGAGCAGCAACGACACATATTTGACGACATCATGTTGAAAAAAAGAATTCAACCTAGCAAACAAATACACCTCTTCCTCACAGGAGGTGTAGGAACAGGGAAAACATTCACATTGCTATTGTTAGTAGAAGCACTACAAAGATTTTACAACCATAGAAATGCTTCATATCCAGAATCCCCAATAGCATTGCTCATGGCGTACACAGGAAAGGCAGCTTTCAGTATTGATGGCACAACAATCCACTCGGCACTTCACTTGACTCTAATTACTTCTGCACAAACAAGATTGAGTGCCGAAAATCTAGATGCCCTTTCTCTCCTTTACAAAGACTTGAGAATTGTAGTTTTTGATGAGGTGTCTTTGATAGGGTCAAGCGTGTTTTCCATGGCCGACTCACGCTTGCGAGCAATCAAGCGTGTCCACGATAAACCATTTGGTGGTCTGGATGTCATTCTTTGTGGTGATCTATGTTAGGCAAGCCCTGTTAAGGATAGATGGATCTTCACACAAAAACATACACTTTTAGAAGCAGTTTCTCCATCATATTGGCACACTCACCCACAATGCTATGAGCTTACACTGACAATGCGACAAAACGATCCAACGTTCGTAGACATTCTTAACAGACTTCACGTTGCACAACATACTTATGAGGATTTGGAATATCTTAACGACAATTACTACATACCCGTTCCAATCTGCCATCAAGTTTCTCATCTGCTTTACTCCAACAAAGAAAAGGACGCTCATAATCTTGCTGTTTTCAATCAAATGGAGGGAACACCCCATACTTTCATCGCTATTGACAAAAGAAATAACTCATGCAACAAAACAATTAACATCCCTACAGATCCCAAATTCACTGGAGGATTGCACTCAACACTAAGCCTAAAAAGAGGTATTGTTGTCAAGCTATGCGTGGGAAACTTGGATATTCTTGATGGGCTAGTTAATGGAGCAGAAGGCGAGTATAAAACCTTCACACAAGCCAGGGAAAAAACCATAATATGGGTTCACTTCTCTAACCCTGTGATTGGAAATAAAAAACGCTATGAAAATCAAACATTGTATTCACCAACCGTTAATAGCCAATGGACCCCAATAGAGCGCGTCGTTCGTGAATTCCAGGTCGGAAAAAACTACTTGAACGTAATCTTCAGATATCAGTTCCCGTTGCAAGCAGCTAGTGCTCGAACAATTCATCGATCCCAAGGCCTTACATTGCAAACACTAGCCTTCAATCCTGGAAACATACGAACACATGGTCTCGCATACACAGCATTGTCACGTGTTCGAGACCCAACAAATCTTTACCTGCTCAAACCAATACAACCTTCCCATATCAAAGTCGACCAAATTGTGCTACAAGAATTGAATCGCCTGAAAGTGCAAGCTAAATGGCTCTCCACCCAAAACTCGTTGCAATCTTACTCAAACACACATATCATCATTCAATCTCTCAACATTGTCTCCTTTAATAAACACATAAGAAATATTACAACAAATTCCATTCTGATGACAGCACATGTGCTTTGTTTGCAAGAGACAAGACTAACAAAAACAATACTGCATGCAATACCAGGCTTTCTACATCACCAACTTAATGTGAAAGTGGGTGTCTCGATTCTCCACAAAGAAACACTAACCCACTTTGCCAATGGGAAGATCTCTCGTCCAGGAATTGAGATGCTACATACAACGATCAAGTTCACAAACAACAAAATCATCAAGATATTATTCCTCTACAACTCACCTTCGACACGATTAGCAAATTTAATAGACGCATTAAAATCATTACTTGAACAACACAATATGGAAATTCCAATCATTATCCTGGGTGACTTCAACATTGACACTAAAGTTCCTAACAGTTCATACAACCACCTCTTCTCTTTCCTGCACAAATATAACATCAGACAATTGATAAAAGATGTTACAACAATCTATGGCTCCTCTTTAGACCATATTTGGGCTAGCTCGGCAATATCCGAATACGAATCAGGATCCAACTACATGTACTGGTCCGATCACTCTGCAACATACATTCTGCTACCAATTGCCGGCCTTTGACATTGCCAGCCCCCATTCATTTATCACCCTTCAGGCCCCCGTGATCTTTCACCTTGTTTATGCTTCTAATTCACTACAACTCACTTTGTTGATTGAGTGATGCTGAAAACAAAACTTAAAAAAAATAGAGGTAAATCTCAAAGTTTGTAGGTGAAATTATATTGAACCTAGGTTTTTCTCTCCAATTGTTGTGGCCTCCACACGTTGTCTTCTAGTTGATTTGCATGGTCCGTTGGATCAATGTCAAAATTGAGATGTTAAGTCCCTACTAGGTCATCCTCCTTGTTGTAGATGCATTAAAGAGCCTTCAAAAATTGTGTGAAGTAGTCCAGATTCTACGTAACTCTATCCTTTCCCAATGACCTACAATAGTCAAAATTGTGTGCTTGACAAGTTGTTGTCAATCTGTGTATGTGTGAGTGAGCGTAAGAGAGAGAGAGAGAGAGAGAGAGAGAGAGAGAGAGAGAGAGAGAGAGAGAGAGAGAGAGAGAGAGAGAGAGAGAGACCGTAGACTGTGCAAAGACAGCCTTTTCCAACAACGTGTAGACTGTAGTAGCCAAAATTGTGTGCCTGATAGCTTGCATGTGTGTGTGTGTGTGTGTGTGTGTGTGTGTGTGTGTGTGTGTGTGTGTTTGTGTGTAGAGCTGTTTAATCTTAGATAATAAGACATAATTGAACTTGTACATTCAAACGATAGCTGGATATGGAACAAAGAAAAGATAAGTACAGAAACAACTCAGTATTAGAATCATTTAAGTACAACGTTTGTAGGAATGAGGTCCCATTCCAATATACAGATAGTAGAAAAACTTCCCGAATCATAGGTGAGTGTGCAATCCAGTATAGGTCAGCTTGCCAAAGTTTAAAAAAAACTTTCAAGATAAGATAGAGTTCTTACTTGCATCCATCCAAACAAGACAACAGGTCTATTAGCCTTGGATGTGTCTTACAGGTATCGATGGACTATACCAGTTGTTATCCATGTCCGTTTACAAACTTTTTAAAAAAACCTTTACAAGCTTAGTCCAACGTATTAAAAGGAAGTTATAAAAAAAATTTAAGCTAGAAATCTGAGTTTTTAGCACGACAATTAGTACAATGATTAGAAAGCTATTATACCTTGCAGGTATCTGAATCACTCCTTAAATAATAACCAATTTAAATTTATTTAGATGTGTTTTTATGTTTGTTGAATCATCCCACTTCAAACCTTTATCAGAATGTTATCCAACCAAGTAATAGGGAGCCCCTTTTGAGAGCCAAACTATGCATGTTTTTTGGAAAAAAATATTCCACCTTAATAGTCGAGGCTACAATAAGAACATCAATCTGCCCGAGTAGTTTGTGATCATAGCCGAACAGAGGATGATATGATGTGCTAAGAGGACCCACAACCCCTTTTCAACGAGTCTGACAAGATGTCTTACCAATAGTCTAAAACTAAGTCTGTAGACGACATTATAATGCAGGGGCGATAGTATCAAATAGTCCCCAAGGCTTCTGGTGCTAAAAAACCAAAAAACAATCCCAATTTTTTATACAAAAAAACCCGCAGTCTGACAAGATGCTTTTGCTAATAATCCAATGCTTATAAAAAGTTTGTAAACGGCATTATACTGCAGAGGCCTCAGTATCAAAAAATTCCCCAAGGTTTTTGGTAATCAAAAGACCATAAACCATTTGTTGGATCAGAGTCATGTCCTGCTGCGCACAACGGCCATAGAAGACCAAATAAAAATTTAACTGTAAGATGTTTTTAGAAATAAACCCGTTTTTTATGGCAGCAACAGTTATAAGCAAATGTCAAAAGGCCAACCATCATACCTCAGAAATACCAGGCAGTCGATACCCAGAGGCAAGGTTCATGAAGGAGTCCGAGCGGAAGTGCGACGCGAGAGAGAGTGCGAGAAGAAGAGCACGATGATATGGTGAACTCGCTCTACTGTAATGTGTAGAGCATAGTGAGTTCTTATTAGGTTTTTACAAAAGAATATGTGTACATACCTGGCGGCCCGCCCACTTACCTGGGCGACCACATTGGGCTTTATACCCCAACAACCTCCCACTTAAAGTCCAATGTGGTACTTTAAGTGTGAGAGAAGCTACTATACAAGCTAATATACAAGAGATGTAGAGAAGTGATGTACTACCCTACACCTAACTGCTTGCGAAAATGCGCAAAGCTCTCTGAGGGAAGTCCTTTTGTAAGTAGATCAACAGGATTTTCTGTGGTGTGAACTTTGACAAGCTGAAGTTGCTTATCCTCGAGCATTTCCCTGATGAAATGATACTTCACATCCACATGCTTTGTCTTTGAGTGATAAACTAGATTGCGAGCCAATTGTATAGCACTTTGACTATCACAATATAACACAGGCATCTCTTCTTTGATTCCCAAATCTGTTACTAGTCGATTAAGCCAAATTGATTCTTTGCATGCCTCTGATGTTGCAACATATTCAGCCTCTGTAGTAGACTGAGTAACACAATCTTGTAATCTAGAACGCCATGATACTGCTCCACTAGCCAATGTAAAGACATACCCTGACGTAGACCTTCGGTTGTCTAAGTCACCTGCATAATCTGAGTCTGTAAAACCCTTTACACTTAGCTCCTGACTCCCATAGCATATACGCATACTCTTTGAAGCTTTCAGGTACCTCAATATTCCTTTCACTGCCTCCCAATGTTTCTTGCCTGGGTTTGACATGTATCGACTTACTACTCCCACTGCAAATGCAATGTCTGGGCGAGTAGCAATCATTGCATACATCAAACTACCCACTGCAGACGCATATGGAATCTTATCCATTTCAGCCTGTTCTTCCTCAGACACAGGACAATCTTGTTTGCTAAGTTTCACATATGGTGGCAATGGAACACTCAATGCCTTTCCCTTCTCCATATTGAAACGTTGCAAAACCTTGTCAATATACTCTGTTTGAGATAACCAAATCAACTTCTTTGATCTGTCTCTCTCAATGCGCATACCAAGTATATGACTTGCCTCACCCATGTCTTTCATGTCAAACGATTTTGCCATCTTTGACTTCAAAGCTGAAATTTCTTCCAAGTGCTTGCCAGCAATCAACATGTCATCCACATACAAAATAAGGATCAGCCAACTACCATCCTTAGCCTTCTTTGTATATAGACAGTGATCGAACTCACTACGTTTGTAGCCTTGAGAAAGCATAAACTTGTGGAATTTATGGTACCATGCCCTCGGTGATTGTTTTAAGCCATAAAGACTCTTTAACAACTGGCATACCCAATCTTCCTTGCCTTTCTCAACAAACCCTTATGGCGGCTGCATGTAAATTTCCACATCTAAATCACCATGCAAGAACGCTGTCTTGACATCCATTTGGTGCAACACCAAATCTAATATGGCAACCAATGCAAGAAAGCATCTCAATGTAGTCATCTTGACCACCGGAGAGAAGACTTCATCAAAGTCAATGCCTTGTTCTTGCTTAAAGCCCTTGGCAACAAGCCTTGCTTTGTACTTTGGCTGACTATCATGAGCGGTGATCTTATACCTGTAAACCCATTTACAAGGTAGAGCCTTTTTGCCTTGTGGTAATTTAACTAGCTTCCATGTCTTGTTTTTATGCAGAGCTGTCATCTCTGACTGCATGGCCAATTGCCAATTCCCGGAGTCCTTCATTTGCACTGCTTCCTTGTAACATGAAGGCTCATTGCAATCAGTCAACATGACATAGTTCATAGATGGAACAAACCTATCAGGAGGTCGCGTGACACGTCCAGATCTACGCACAATAGGTGGCTCAGGCTCAGCCACAACCTGTGGTTCCACTCTATCCTGTCCTTGCTCCTCTTGAGCCCTGACATTTTGTCTTGCACGTGCAGGTCCATCTTTTTGGAAGACAACTCTTCTAATCTCCTCAACCCTCTCTGGTTTAGAATGATATTTGGATTCATTATAGCGAACATCATTGCTGCGGACAACCTTTTAGGATTCGGGATCCCAAAGTCTGTACCCCATCTCACCAGAATTACCATAGCCTAGAAAGATGCACTTTCTACTCTTTGGCTCAAGTTTGTTCCTAAATTCCTTTGGAACGTGAGTATATGCCTCATAGCCAAAGACTCTGAGATGCTTGTATGAGGGCATTTTGCCTGACCATACCATCTCTAGCACTGAATCCTTCTGCAAAACCTTGCTAGGAGATCTATTTACAAGATGAACAGCTGTTGATACAGCTTCAGCCCAAAACCCATTTGGCAGTTGTGCATTAGACAACATACTTCTGACCTTCTCTTGTATGGTCCTATTCATCCTCTCAGCAACACCATTTTGAGGAGGATTGTAAGGAGCAGTAAGTTCACGTTTTATACCTTTTGACTCACAAAAGTCCTGAAAGGCCTTTGAAACATACTCTCCACCATTGTCAGTGCGTAAGCATTTAAGCTTCTTGCCACTCTGATTCTCCACAAGTGTCACAAACGTTTTGAAAACACTAAACGCTTCATCCTTGTGCTTGAGAAAGTAAACCCATACTTTCCTCGAGTAATCATCTATAAATGTCATAAAGTGAGAAGCTCCCCCTAGAGATAGGTTAGGCATAGGTCCACACAAATCACTATGAACAAGTGCCAACTGTGTATCTCTTCTACTGCTTGTATGCTTATGTGGCTGCTGTGTTTGCTTACCATACAGACAATGTTCACAGAATTCAAAATCATTAAATGAAAAGCCAGGAAAATAACCAGAACGAGACAAGATTTCCATTCCCTTCTTGGACATATGTCCTAACCGGCTATGCCACAAAGAAACGTTCGGCTGCTCGGTTACATTGATTACATTTTTAGAGACATTTGATACATAAATCATGTAAAGTCCTTCAGAATTTACTCCATGTGCTACTGTCATAGAACCCTTGGATATCTTCCACATGTTCTGTCCAAAAGTGGTGACGTAGCCAGCATCATCAAGTAAACCTGTGCTGATCAAGCTCTTTGTAATTGCGGGAACATGTCTCACATTCTTCAGCGTGAAAGAAGAGCCATTCTGAAACTTCAATTGAACATCTCCAACACCTAAGATCTCACATGTTTGCCCATTGCCTAGCCGAACATGATCTTTAGTGGTCACATAAGAGGTAAACCACTCCTTGTTTGGAGACACATGAAGTGATGCCCCTGAGTCTATAATCCAGTCACTCAGTGCATTTCCATCAGATGCTGTAAGAAGAGCTGAGTCCATTGTATTCTTCAAGAAGTAGATGTCTCCTGACACTAGACTGTCATCCTCTGCAACAGTGTTTGTCACATTTATTTCTTGAATCTTCACTGAGGACTTGTTCTTCTCACCATGGTCTTCAGCTTTCTCTTTGCCTTTTTCTGCTTTCCATTCTCTGCAGTCTCTTTTCATGTGACCCTTCTTGCCACAATGGTAGCATTCTATGTCACTCTTGCCTTTAGCACTGCGGGACTTGCTACAAGACTGATTCCTCTTTCCACCTTTGTACTTTTCTTTGGTCCTTCCCCTGACAACTAAGGCTGTTCCTTTGCCTTTGTCCATTGTCTTTCTATTGGTTTCTTCAGTAAGCAGACTTCCTTCTACACCTGCTATGTTCAAACCATCTGGAGGTGCAGAATTACTCAAAGCTGTGCGAAAAGTGTCCCAACTTTCCGGCAATGTGATCAACAGGAACCATGCTCTAACAGGTTCATCAAACTTGACACCTTGAGCTGACAACTGACTCTAGATTGTGTTGAATTCATTCAGATGATTGGACATAGGTGTCCCTTCTTTCATTTTCAAGTCAACAAGCTTCTTAAGCCAGTATACCTGTGAACCTGCACTCTGCTTCTCATAAAGATCACTCAGCTTTAACCATGCTTAATAAGCCAACATCTCGTCTGCTACATTGAAGTAAACGCTTTTTGCCAAAGTCAGCATAATGGTAGAAAGTGCCAATTCATCCATTTCGCTCCATTCATCTTCGTCCATATCTTGTGGTTTTATCCCCCTGAGCTTTATAGGTTTTATCTGCTTCTTTTGTACCAACACGTGCCAAATCTGCTTCTTCCACAATGGGAAATTGGTTCCATCCAGCTTCTTGATATTGTAAAGAGCACTGTCCTGTGATCCAGCCATAGCTACGCTTCACAGTGGTTTACTTTCCTGGGAAAAAGTCGGCAGAGTTTCCCCTGTAAACTGACCTCTGAACCAATATCAACCTGTCAAATGAACCAAGAAAGCTTCAGATTCTGCATAAATTTCGGCAGAGTCTCCTTTGTAAAATGGCTCTGGTGTACTCAAAAACAGACCAAAAAACAGCTCAAAAACACTATCTCTCTGACACTGTAAGCTGTGGGTAAACCTGTCCTGCACCTGTACTGTCTCTGACTGTTCTGTCACTGTCCTGTAAGCATAGACTGCGACAATGCCTCAACGGCACTAAAGCAAAGATGCAATCCCAACTGTCTAACTCACAGTCAATACATCCTAGCTGCCTATCTAAGGGTGCTCGAGGGATCGCTCCAAGACCTGTATCACCGAAAGGATCTCAACATTCGAGAATCCCCCAGCTCAATAAAACCTCACTCAACCCTCAACAAAGGCTGCAGTAAATCTGACAATACATAGACTTCCCACAAAGTCATACATCCACAAATTTCCCACTGTATGCTGTAACCGCTACGGCGGTTGTTTGCTGCGTGACTCACAGCCAGCAAACCCTCAACAGACATACATCATGTCTGACAATACATCCCATGTGGAAGTACCTGCAATGTCAGGATGAAATCTGGAATATCAAGCAGCAAACACAAGCTACCTGATGAACTAGTGGATGTCGCCTACAGTCTGTGTGTAGATGCGCCCGTGTCGTATGTGACACGCCTCCAAGAACTGTGAGCCGTCCTTCGATGTGTAGACAGCCACAAATCAACACTCTGGGAGTGTCGATATCCTCAGCACCTGCAGTCGTAGGCCGAAAACCCCAAATTTGCAGAGTCGGATCTGCACCCGCCGAGACCACGTAGTCGAAAATGGCCTGCGCAGATTCTAGCCTCCTGCAGTGCTGCCCCGAGCCTCGATTTGAGCTCTAATACCAGTTGAAGGAGTACGAGCGGAAGTGCGACGCGAGAGAGTGCGAGAAGAAGAGCACGACGATATGGTGAACTCGCTCTACTGTAATGTGTAGAGCATAGTGAGTTCTTATTAGGTTTTTACAAAAGAATATGTGTACATACCTGGCGGCCCACCCACTTACCTGGGCGACCACATTGGGCTTTATACCCCAACAGTTCAGAGAAATATTTATCCCATTATCATGCCAACATCCGACATCCACTATACTTACCTTGCTGTAACGGCTAGAACCTAATGTTTGTTTAATGTAAAACCTTATCAAAAATCAAATAATACATGGGAAAGGTAAAAAACCTAAGAGACTTGTGTAGTGAGCTCCATAATTCCGTGTAGAAGCACGCAGTAGGTTATTTAGTTTAAACAAGACAGAACAATCCGAGCTAAGTGAGGGGCAGAGATGCGTCCTCACCTGTTTATATAGGGGAAGGAGGAGGGACTGCCAGTCATGTGTCATGAGCGGGAACCATGAGTGAGGAGATCGCCATCTGTGAAGTAGGGCCGCCTTCACGCCCCCAAGTAATGAGAGTTTTTCCTAAACCAGCACCTACACGGCAGTAATAAAGTACCTGCCCGATTTACCCAAGACAATGGGGTAGTAACTTTTTTAAAGAAGTGCTAAGTCCCATGGTGAAGACCCAACCAAGTGTATTTTAGGGAGTGTGTGTCCGAAAAGGCCAAGGAGTCTTCGTAACACAAAGTGTGTGTGTGTGTGTGTGTGTGTGTGTGTGTGTACCGCCCTAACCCAGGCACCATACACAATGGGTCGGTAGTAGGCCCATTGTGTATAAGCCTACTACATTATAAGAGAAATGAGATTATCCTGGTTGAAGTGTAGCCTAGGCCAATTATGCTGGGTGAGAGATTGTGCAATTATGTCACAGACCTGGTTTCTATTAAACCTGTTAAGGCAATACTTTTTGATAAGTAAATTAACATCCTCCAAGGCAAGGAAATAATCAGAGGATGAATAGAAAATTAAGTGTAGTAGGTTGATACATGAGCTAATAGCAGCCTTGTGAGGCGTATTGCTATTCCTTTTTGTGAAATTTTTTGAAGGAAGCATTCCTTCGGTAGGACTATTATCTCTAGTTGGAGAGCACTGATAAGGTCAGTGAGGCAACTTAATATAGCTGATAAAGCAAGGTAGGGTTTTTTGGGAAAGTTAGGTATATGATTGAGCCCATTGGCCAAGATTCTTCGTACTTTAATATTTTCAATAATGCTAAAATCACAGGTACAAACATGTTTTCCATATGCCTCGAAGTTCCTGCATAAGGTGGTCAATCGATAGTATGTACATTCGGGAATAGAATCTCGCCGAAGAAAGTCATTACTGTAAACCAAATTTTTCATTGGTTGTTGATACTTCCATCCTATGAGTATATTATTAAGTAACTTGTGATTGCCAAAAAGGAGTTCAAAGCACTCTTAAAAAAGGGTTTTTGATCAAATCCAATTGAGAAGTACATTGTGAAAGAGACAGTGTATGTAGATTTATATTTTGTTTGGATCCACTTTGTCGAGAGTTCTAACTGCCAAAGCATTCTTTGGTTTATGGTCCTTAAGGTATAGCTTAATCTGTTCGAGAATCTTTGCAAGATTCTCAGGGTTGTGTTTAGTACTCATGCGGGCTGTCTTTCTAAAGGGTATGTAGTCCTGAAAAAGAAACAATTTAAACATAAAAAATAAGTAAAAAAAAGTAATTGTAGTTTTGGGCCTTCACCAGCAAAGTCAAAGACTATAGTAGCCATGAGCAGGGGCGAGAAATAGATTCTATGAAGGACCACCTAACACCAGTCAACCAGTCAAGGGATTATAGATTGTGGGTCCAACCTAGAGCTCAATTTTGGAATTAATTTCCAAAGCCAGCATCCCGGTTTCTCTAAAAAGAAAAACCTTATGTATAGGATGTGTTTGTAGCTGTTTAATCTTAGATAATAAGACATAATTGAACTTTTACATTCAAAAGACAGTTGGCTATGGAACAAAGAAAAGATAAGTACAGAAACAACTCAGTATTAGAATCATTTAAGTACATTGTTTGTAGGAATGAGGTCCCATTCCAGTATACAGATAGTAGAAAAACTTCCCGAATCATAGGTGAGTGTGCAATCCAGTATAGGTCAGCTTGCCAAAGTAAAAAAACCCAAGATAAGATAGATTCCTTACGTGCATCCATCCAAACAATACAACAGATAGCCTTGGATGTGTCTTACAGGTATCGATGGACTATACCAGTTGTTATCCATGTCCGTCTTACAAACTGTTTAAAAAAACCTTTCCAAGCTTAGTGCAACGTTTTAAAAGGACAATTAGTACAATGATTAGAAAGCTATTATACCTTCCAGGTATCTAAATCACTCCCTAAATAATAACCAGTTTAAATTTATTTAGATGTGTTTTTATGTTTGTTGAATCATCCCACTTCAAACCTTTATCATATTGTTATCCAACCAAGTAATAGGGAGCGCCTTTGAGAGCCAAACTATGCATGTTTTTCGAAAAAAAATATACCACCTTAATAGTCGAGGCTACAATATGAACATCAATCTGCCTAAGTAGTTTGTGATCATAGCCGAACAGAGGATGATATGATGTGCTAAGAGGACCCACAACCCCTTTTCAACCAGTCTGACAAGATGTCTTACCAATAGTCTAAAACCAAGTCTGTAGATGACATTATAATGCAGGGGCGACAGTATCAAATAGTCCCCAAGGCTTCCGGTGCTAAAAAACCAAAAAACAGTCCCCATTTTCTTTTATACAAAAAAACCCGCAGTCTGACAAGATGCTTTTGCCAATAATCCAATGCTTATAAAAAGTTTGTAAACGGCATTATACTGCAGAGGCAACAGTATCAAAAAAGTCCCCAAGGTTTTTGGTAATCAAAAGACCATAAACCATTTGTTGGATCAGAGTCATGTCCTGTTGCGCACAAAGGCCATAGACCCGGGGGATTCACTTTATATACGAAACGGGACGCCACCTGCGAGCGTACAACTTTGATAAAACCCCTATATACGACTCATATTAGGGAATATGACCCCCCTTTCTATGCTTATACAAAAAACCATGCAAAACCTATCATACCCCTATCTTACATAAAAATTTAGGTCTTACATGATCTAAATGAGTAAAACTAGTCAAAGAGCGTGTACCATAGTGACTAGAAACGTACTAAGGAACCACTTTTATTGATAACTAGATGTACCCTCAATGTGTCTTAGTTTGACTTTGAAACTATGTACTCGTTCAACCTGCACTCTACTTACTCGTCGAATTCCCCTCCAATTTTGACCCATCTAAATTACTCAAAAACCATGGTTATAAATTTTTGTTAGGTTCTCCATGTAAATTTGCATCTATATAAACTCTTTATAGCTTTCATCCCTCAACAAATGAACTATATAAAAAGCAATGTTAGTTCTAGCATGTATCTTTGTAGCTATTGACTCACAAGTTTAAGGAAAAAATCTTTTGGGAAGCCATGATTTTGAAACACAAAAACTTCCTCTCATGTTTCCCTTTTCTCACTTCTCTCCCCCCCCCCCTCCCTAAATATGATACCCCCTCCCTTATTTTTAAGCTTGGGAGATAAATTACTGGGGGCCTATCCCTAGCTTATACGCTTATGTAACTTGTAAAAAAAAACCACTCCCTTACACTTACATGGTGCGGTAAGGTTTCCATGGTGAATCCCCCGGGGCCATAGAAGGCCAAAAGAATTTTAACTGTAAGATGCTTTTAGAAATAAACGTGTTTTTTTACAGCAGCAACGGTTATAAGCAAATGTGAAAAAGCCAACCATCATACCTCAGAAATACCAGGCAGTCGATACCAAGAGGCAAGATTGAGAGAAATGTTTATACCATTATCATGCCAACATCCGACATCCACTTTACTTACCTTGTTGTAACGGCCAGAACCTGATGTTTGTTTAATGTACAACCTTATCAAAAATCAAATAACAGTAAGGAAGTATGCATGGGAAAGGTAAAAAACCTGAGAGACTTGTGTAATGAGCTCCATAATTCCATGTAGAAGCACGCAGTAGGTTATTTAGTTTAAACAAGACATAACAACCCGAGCTAAGTGAGGGGCAGAGATGCGCCCTCACCTGTTTTTATAGGGGAAGGAGAAGGGACTGCCAGTCGTGTGTCATGAGCGGGAACCACGAGTGAGGAGATCGCCATCTGTGAAGCAGGGCCGCCTTCACGCCCAAGTAATGAGAGTGTTTGTTTTTCCTAAACAACACCTACACGGCAATAATAAAGAACCTGTCTGATTTACCCAAGAGAAGGGGTAGTAAATTTTTTAAAGAAGTGCTAAGTCCCATGGTGAAGACCCAACCGAGTGTATTTTAGGGAGTGTGTGTCGGAAAAGGCCAGGCAATCTTAGTAACACAAAGTGTGTGTGTGTGTGTGTGTGTATGAGAGAGAGAGAGAGAGAGAGAGAGAGAGAGAGAGAGAGATCCAATTGCCTTGGCCGCAGCAACGCGTGGGTCACATACTAGTTTGTTTTCGAGCCATTTATTTGCACTATGTAGGGATTGAATTTATTTGTTTTGCATATAGATATCAAATAACTCCCACTATCATACAATACAGAGTTAGAGATTAAATCAAAATAGAGAGAGTTAATTACTAGTTTGTTTCCGATCCATTTAGAGTTTCTTTGCACTATGTAGGGATTGAATTTATTTGTTTTGCATGTAGATATCAAATAACCCGCACTATCATACAATCCACAGTTGGAGATTAAATCAAAATAGAGAGAGTTAGATAGATTTAATTTAAACCAACTACCATACAATTCTCCATACTCAGGATATGGAGGCACGAAGTGACCAAAAAGAATTTTCGAGTGTTCAATGGGGAATAGAGAGAGAGAGAGAGAGAGAGAGAGAGAGAGAGAGAGAGAGAGAGAGAGAGAGAGAGAGAGAGATCCAATTGCCATTCTTTTCTTGGCCGCAGCAACATGTGGTTCACATTCTAGTTTGTTTTGAAGCTATTTAGAGTTTCTTTGCACTATGTAGGGATTGAATTTATTTGTTTTGCATGTAGATATCAAATAAAACCCACTATCATACAATACAGAGTTAGAGATTAAATCAAAATAGAGAGAGATAGATAGATTTAATTAAAACCAACTACCATACAATTCTCCATACTTAGGATATGGAGGCACGAAGTGACCAAAAGGAATTTTTGAGTGTTCAATGGAGAATAGGGGAGCTGCCCCACTACTATAACCACAAGATATAGCTTCAACTACTACCATAAACAGGCAAACAATGGAGCCACCCTTTCAAAAAGGACCAACAGCACATCGACAATCAAATAAGAAAAAAGCATCAAGACTCCATCACCATCCAAGTCGACAGAGTCAAATCCAAGCTAGCAAATAGCTATAACCAAGATTTTAAAGGAGAGCCTTGCACCATCAAGCACCTTCAAACTTTGAGGCAGGAACCCAAGGATTCCACGAGAAGACATATTGCTTCTAGCACCATCTCTTCCCACACCACCCCATTCGCAACAACCTTCACAGGAAAAAAAAGGCAACCTTTTCACCATGTAGAGTTTAGAGGGGTAGCCTCCACCACATGTGCAAAAATATGATTGGGCAGTAAAACCCCCACAAGAGGAGGGTGCATGCCATGGGAAACCCTCCCCCCTCTGGAATTGCCTCCAATTCTTTGCCATGCACATCTCGAGCCCTACAAAAGCAGAATTGTCATTCTCATCATGAACAAAGACCGTGCGCCCACTATCCCATGATAGCCCTCCGTGGCTCTCGCACCATCATTGAAGCTTATGGCAGATACCCTATGTATAGGGTTTTTTACAAAGAACATTTATTTAAACATAGGAGCTTCCATTCTAGCAAACACCCCTTTTCTCAAAAAACAAGTAAAAAAGAATCCTCTTATAAAAAAACGGCATTTAGTTAAGATGTGGTTGTCATGTCATGGGGAGCTGGCCTAGTGGTAAAGGTGAGGGGCTCTAAGCGCGCCCACTATGTTTCAACCCCTGAGACATGCGGGTGTGGTGAGTGGGCATAATCCCGCAAAACTAGTCAAAGCAAAGTGTGGAACGGCTACAAAAAAAGAAAAAAGATGTGGTTTTCCTTGGCCATAGCATTCTCAATCAATCAAATTATTGGTGAGTCGGAAGAATGCTCATAGGGGGTCGAGGAAGCCAAAGCCCAACTGCCTTGGTACAAAGTGATCCTTCGAAACAAGGACAGTGGCAAAAAGGGAATGTATCCTCCTTCAACTTGACCTGGATAAGGCTTACGACAACAGAATCTCATGGTCATACATTGCGGCTATCATGAAGGCTTTGGGTTTTGGACCCAAAATGTGTGTGATAGTTCACATGCTTGGGGAGGGAAGTTACTCTGAGCTTCTCTTCAACAACAGGATAGGGGAATGTTTCAGGTCAATTGATCGATCAAGAAAGGTTGCCCCCTTGCCCCGGGGCTCTTTGCTATTGGCTCTCACCCTTTGGTAACCTCGCTCGAGAACAGTGTGGCAAAAGGGGAAATCCAAGGTCTGAAACTTCTTGGAGGTAAACAATTGCTAACAAAGTTGTTTGCAAATGATTCTTCGCTCTTCCTTAAAGCCAAGTCAAAAATGCTAAGAAGAGCCCTTGAGATTGTCCAACTATTTGCTACTGCTTTCGGCTCAATGTGCAATATTGAAAAATCAAGATTGATTTCTCTTTTTAAACGCGACTCAATATTGACCCTACGGAATGGTCAGGGGAAGTTATTGGTAAGGGCACTGTGTTCAGTCACCTAGGGGCCCCACTAGGTGTGGGCATAATGGATAAGCAGAGGTTTGACTGGTTCCTGAACAAGATCAACAACAAAATGATAAGATGGGATTTTGTGCTCCTCCCCTTCCATAGTAGAGTTACTGTGATCAATGCTTTCACGATTCCTTACATTTCATTCATGTCTCCATTGCTAAAACTGAGCAAATCCAATTGGAAATAATTTTTGAAGTCTATCAAACGGTTCTTGTGGAATAGAAACACTAAAGCCATAACCCCTTTTCAATGGAGGAAATGGGAATCGATAGCGAAACCAAAGAAACAAGGCAACATTGGGATCATTGACCCCATGCTGTATACAGAAGAATTGTGTGCCAAACTAAAGCAAGAATGGGCTATCATGGCCTGTGATATGATAAACAAAGAAGAGCTTGCCTCTAAAGGGGCCACATGGAAGGAGGCCATAGTGCACGATAAAATTTTGGTGCCTCTCTAAACATTCCTTAAGCTTTGCAGTAGCACAAAGGAACTAGCACGAAAGTGTAACAAAGCAGCTTCAACCTTGGAATGGGGGGAGAAGTTCAGATACTTCAAGGGCTCCTCTCTCCATTGGTTCCACTGGCTCTCCAAACTTGGAAGGGATTCCTTGAAACCTTTTTGGAGGGAAGTTTCTTGCCACATAAGCAACAAAGGGATCTCTAAACTATCTCCTCTTTGGGATGACAGAAACCTGTATTGGAAGGATGTAAAGCTTTTAGAGCCTCAAAATAATTCGGGTTTGTATGAAAGTATTTTGATCAATAGACTCTTGGAAATGTTGTCATCACCACCTTCACCTGTCTTCAGGTAAGGGATAGACTACAAAGCCTAGCCATGGCCAAAAGATACATTGTTCTCGCTCCTCAAGATCTAGAATACCTATAGTCAGCTGGTATACAAAGCAGATTGGTTTGCCCCACTCACCAAAATATGGAAGAAAATTTGATCGGAAGAGCATTGGCAAAAGAGTGACATCTGGGAGATCAAATGGCCTAAATACATGAAGTTCTTTTTATGCAAGGTGCTTTGGGGAGCCATGCCTACTAGGATTAAGGTTTGTGCTAGAGGGATCCACAGTGACACTTGCTTTGGTTGCATATCGGCTTCTGAGGACCCCCTACATATGTTTATCAAGTTCCCTACCTCACGAGGACTAGCCACTAAAGTTTGCAAATGGGTATGGAAAACCTGGAAGATTATCTTCTCTACATATAACCTGATCTTGGGAGGGTGTAATTTACAAAGCCATGTTATTTTGGTGTGCACCCAAATCACGAGATTTTGATACCTTAATTAGGTCTGGAAGTCTAGAAACCTTCGAGTCTTAGAGGCAAAAGTAGTTGTGGCTCAATTTGATGATATTGTGCGTCTAAGTACCGAGCTCATTCATGTTGTAGGACCTAAGAGAGGGACAATAGTTAATGTTAAAGAGTGGAACCATGCACTGAGCTGCTTAGAACACTCAAGAGGTTTTTTATAGCACCCTTGTTTTGGTTTCTGTTGCGTTTGTGTTCAAACCCCTTATGGAATCGTTGCCCCCTCAAGGTACATGTAGTGCTTGAGGGCGATTGTATTCTTTTCAAGTTAATATAAATTCTCTACACTCACAATTGTGAGTATTGAAAAAAAATAAATTTGGTTGTCCATTTGTGTTTTGCATGTTTCGGATTGAAGTAAACTCAGGTTCCAAAAAGTAAACTCAAACAAGAGGGCCACCTATTGCTGTATGGTTTTAAAGTTAAATAGTTAGATATGTTCAAGGAACACTCATGGGCGTGGTGGTTAGGGTGTGCATCTATCAATGGGAAAGTTGTGAATTTAGATCGCAGGCCTCTGAGGTGAAGTTGTGGGTCGCATTTTTTTCCTAGCCCTTCATCCTCCTTGAGATGCCCCCATTTACTATTTGCTATCGATCCCACCACTTTGAGGTCTTAAAGACCTTGTAGCACTTAGTATCAAGTTACTCCTCCCCATGACTAAATTCCATGGATACTCAATGAACTTCCAATGATGGAATCAACACTTTTAAACTGGAGCACAAAATTAAATGTCATGAGAGGCGTTTGATTTGTGGAGTCATGATGGAGCTTGTGAAATGTGTTCAAGTTTACTCTTACCTAGAACATTCCACCAGCTGATGTTAACTTTTTCCCCATGGGTCAACAAAATGCATGCACTCGTGGTTAGGCTTGTTACCATATACATGTGGTAGTGATGTGTGTGAACACATTTAGGACCGCCAAGGCATTTTTTTCCTCACTAGGAGGTTTTTTTGCCCGTGCATTGTATATACGCCCATCACTCTAGGGCTATCTCATCTTTTCATTACACACTAAGTAATACACTCTTTGTTGTGTGCCTTGAGCTTCCTTCATCTTCTCCAAGTTGTTTGTGTTTTTTGCAACCCTAATTCCAACAATTGGTATCAGAGCAGGTTGCATCCTCCCGAGCTTAGTCACCAGCAGCTTGAGTACACGCCTGCTCACTTTCTTCTATTTTTGTGAGCTTTGGCGATCGTTAACAGGTTGTCAAATACTTTGGGCAAGCTCATAGAGCTTGGTCTGTTCATATTTTTTATTCGGGCTCATTTTTGGCCACGGTTTCTACTACAGGTAGTACTGTGCAGGCTATTTTGTCATTTTGTGCAAAATTTTTGTCAACGCCTATTTTTGCATAACAGGTCCCTAACAGTCTTCAACGGGTTGTTCTATATAGTATGTGCTGGTCCCACCTTGTTTCTCCTCTTTTTGGGCAGTTTTCACATCGGATGCAAGCATTCACCATGGCCGACAACAACACAAATCTGGTCAACATAGATTGGATGGGGATAATTACCCTATGTGGACTTACATGATGCAGCATGTCCTTGTGTCAAAAGGTGCCTAGTAACTTGTGTGTAGCGGAAAATAGCATGAACATAGTGAGAATTTCATTAGAATAGATTCCTAATGAGCATAGCAAAAGTGCTTGGGTGGAGAGAGCAACAAAAAGCATAACACCTAGTTAGATAGGCATGAACAAAACTTCAAAAGAGAGAAATTAAGCTAATTACAACAGTTGAGGACCGGATTTTCATGGAGCTGGTCCCCCCTCCAAAAGGCTTTGTACTATAGGTTTCTTCCATCAAGAGAGACATTTTACAATACAATTCTTTGTGTTCCTTCAATAACTAGCTAGTGCAATGAAGATGGAAGCTTTAAGCACTAAGCAAAACACTTATTAAACACCATCAATTTCCTCACGGTCTCAAACCCAAGACCTCACACACCTTCGAAGATGGTGAGAGCTAGCGGGGTATGAAGTAGATTGAGAGGAAGAAGGAGTAGTCTTACGAGAAAGATTGACATCTCCTCACATAATCAATCATATTAGCATAGCATAGCTTAGTAATTAGCATGCTAGAGGAGATGAGCATGCCTTGAAGCTTGGCTCTTGGTTGTATTTGCATCACAAATCCAAGAGTTGTTGGTGTAGGCCTCCCTTCTCACAAGCTTGGAGTAGGTGATAAGCTTTCCATTAAAGCTTGAGAAGGAGAGAGAGAGAGAGAGAGAGAGAGAGAGAGAGAGAGAGAGAGAGAGAGAGAGAGAGAGAGAGACAGAGAGTCTTCTTGCTTAAGCTAGTGTGAGTGTGTGTGGAATAATGCCTTGTAAAATTCAGCCCCCTCTCTGTCTTGGTCGACCCCTCTTGCTAATTACTCTTGCTAGCACCTCGTTGGACCTCTCCAAGCTTAGCCAATGAAAAAATAAGTAGCATAAGTGATAGCCTTCTGACATGTGTCCCCCTTTCCCCTTTTGTGAGAGCTTTAAGTAATTAAATAATGCAATTAAACTCTCATTGGACCCCTTTGTCTCCTGGCCAATAGGAATTAGGCAAGCCATTGGGCTGTTGAATGCTCATTGGACCCCTTGGGAGACTATCCGATAGTCTTCTAGAAAGCTTAATTCTTATTGGTTCTTTTATTAAGTATTTTTAAATGAATTAAACTAGATTTACTCTAGCCTAATACTCATTGGTTCACCTCCATGACCATCCAATAGTATTTGAGTGCACCTTGTGGGCATCTGGACTAGAGAGCTAACATGTGTCCCTCATTCCCTTTGTGTAAAGGAAGCTTCTGAGTGTGTGTGTGTGTGTGTGTGTGTGTGTGTGTGTGTGTTTCTCTCTCATCCCCTACTTCCAAAGCTTCCCCCCTCCTATGTAGGACTCTTTGAAGACTTTTTGTACACACACCAAGCATCCAATTTTCCTAAGGTTTGACCTTTGGACACAACCTTTGAATTTTGGAACCTTAGCATTTGGAAGTCTTAATGGGCTGAACCTTAGGGTGTTTAAAGCCCATTGTTGCACATTTCTCTTTTGCAGATGGCCCCCTTTTTGGATCCCTATTTTCCCTCCTTTGGATCCCTACTGTGGCCGATCTGCTAGCTTAACCAATATTCTAGCTTTTTCTCCCCTGGCACTTCCCCATATTAAATGATCAGTTTAAAATGAGAAAATCATTTAGGAGAATTAGATATTAGTTATTATGACATTACCTCTCTCTTGAAATCATAGTCGTCCTTGACTATGGGGTAGAGAAGATAAAGCCTATTCATTAGTCCTGTTTCTAGCGGGTAGAGGATCCCTATGTTACCCTACGACATCATTCCAGAATGGATGACTAGTCCATTTGGCGCTTGAGAGCCTAAGTTACCGCAAGCATGTCTACACATTAGTCTTATCAATCTTCCATAGTAGAGTGACAAGCTCTACTTGGTGTTTGGGAGACGTCGTCTCCGCAAACTTGATATGAGCATGCATACTACTTAACATTTGTGCACAATAAAGAAAAAGAGAGTCTTATAAGACAAAAATTTTGTTCATTTTAGACATTTGTACATTTGCTTACTCTAGGGAAGCATTGTAAGCATTGACAAGGTTTAGGTTATCCTTTAATTGTATGCCTTGCATCCCTCTAGCATATTCAAAAGGATAATTCTTAAACTTAATCAGATATCGTCGGATAGTCTTACCGCCTCTTAGTACCTTCTCTTCATGTCGGAGAAGGGACTCGGCCTGCAACACCTCTTCTTGGTCCTCGGTGGGTCTTCAATAGTTGGTTCTTTCCTTTGTAAGGCTTTAATAGGCTCACATGGAAAGCATTGTGTATGAGCCAATGGCTGGGCAACTTGAGTTGATAGGCCATCTCATTGATTGGCCTAAGAATCTGGAAGGGACCATAGTACCTTTTTGCTAACTCAGCATAGTACTTTTGGTGTCACGTAGGATTCTTGCCCGTCGTGTGCCTTAATCGAGCCTTGGGAAATTTAAGTAAGACCCAATCATTTTCTTTAAAGGCTTGGGCTCTTCTATGCTTATCAGCAGCAGCCTTTTGCCTTTGCTGTGAGATAGAGATAGCATCCTTAATCCTTTGGAAATATTCTTGTAGGTCTTGGCTATACTCATCTGCAGCAAAGATCTTCCCGTGTACCTTAAGCAGAAGGGGACTTTTTGATCTTCCCTCAATTACCTCAAAAGGTGCTTTTCCCATGGAAGTATGTACAGTGTTGTTGTAGGCATACTCCACTAAGTGTAAGTACTTCTCCCATTGGGATCTTTGATCTACTTCCGTTACATAGGCTTTTAGTAGATCAAGAATTGTTAGGTTAGCTATTTCACTTTGGCCATCCGTTTGCGGGTCATAGGACGAAGAGAAGTTTAGCCTTGTCCCTAAATTCTCAAACAAAACCTTCAGAAGTTACTGGTCATTCTAGGCTCTCTATCCGACACTATGGACATCATCAAGCCATGGTACTTGAAGAATTGTGAAATGAAGAGGGTTGCCATTTGATGGGCTTTGATAGTCTTTTTGACAGGTATAAAATGAGCTTGTTTGCTAAACCTGTCTACTATCGTCCATATTCCCATGGATAGACTTAGGCAATCCAAAGATAAAATCCATGGATATGCTTTCCCATAGTGAATTAGGGATTGGCAATGGTTGAAGCAATCGAGGTTTCTTCCCTCTATCAAACTTTGTCTTTTGGCATACCAAACATTTACAAACATACTCTTGTATGTTTGCTTTCATGGTAGGCCAATAGAAATATGTTTCAATCCCTTTTAGGATAGACTGAATCCCTCTATGCCCCGCATAAGGAGGATCATGAGATTCATACATTACTTTCTCACGTAGTGATTTAGTGATACATAGTCTATTGCCATAGAGACGATAACCATCTTGTAAACTAAATGGTTCCTCTTTCTTCCCTAGTGCAAGGGCAGAAATCACATCTTTCAAATCGAGATCAGTAGCATACTCATCTATCATAGAAGATAGATCATTGTGAGTTGCTATGGAAACCGCATTCACTCTTGGCCGTCTTGAGAGTGCATTGGCTACTTGATTATGCTTGCCAGCAACGTGAGCAATATGAAAATGAAATTGCGAAAGAAAATTTGCCCATCTCATTTGTTTGTCAGAGAGCTTGGTGTGCATCATGAAGTACTTAAGGCTTTGATGATCCGTTCGTAGAATGAAAGGAGTCCCCAGTAAATAGTGCTTCCATGGATCTAAGACATGTAGAATGCGAGGAGTTCCTTTTCATATATGCCTAGAGCTTGCTCAACATGGTCGATCTTCAACTTTCATAGGCTATGGCGTGCCCTTCTTGAAGAAAAACAGCTCCAAGGCAATCACCACAAGCGTCACATTGGACCTCAAATGGCTTTGGGAGATCCGGCAGTGTAAGCACATGTTGAGAGATAAGCTTTTCGAAAGCATTGTTCTCCTTGGTAGACCATGTATACCTAAATTTTTTCTTTGTTAGGTCATGTAATGGTCCTGCTATTAGTGAGAAAATTTCTATGAAGCGTCTATAGTATGCACACATACCTTAAAAGCTCCTTAGTTCATGAAGATTCCTTGGATTAGGCCATCTTTTTATTACCTCTATCTTTGATGGATCCATTTGGATGCCATCTGGAGAGATAATGTGACCTAAATAGTGAATCTCTTATAAGAAAAACTCACTTTTCTTTCGATTAATATAAAGTTCATCTAGTGAATTAGAGTAGATGATAATATCATCAAAGAACACTCCAATAAAGGTCCGGTGAGGCTTGAATAGCTACTCCATCAAGCGGTTGAATGTGAGTGGTGCATTGGTCAAGCCAAAAGGCACGACTATATATTTATAAAGACCAAACGTAGTGCGAAATGCGGTCTTTACAATGTCTTGATCAACTATCCTTATTTGATGGTAGCCACTTTTTAGGTCAATTCTACTAAAGTAGGTGGACCCTTGTAGGTTATCAAATAGGTCTTCTACCCGTGGAATGGGAAACCTATTCTTGATAGTGATCCTATTTAGTGCTCTATAGTTGACACACATATGATATGTGCCGTCTTTCTTTTGCACTAATAGCACGGGTGAACAAAATGGAGATGAGCTAGGCCTAACCATGCCCTTCTCAACTAACTCATGCACTTGCCGCATAATCTCCTCTTGTTGAGCTTGAGAAACTCTATAAGGAGGTTTGTTAGATAGGCGGTGAACTTCCTGGAAGAAGTTCAATTGCATGGTCATCATTGCCTCATTTAGGATGTAGTTCACAAGGGATGTCGTCAATAAAAACATCTTGAAACCCCTTGAGAAAATTAGATAACTCTAATTCTTTGTCATTGTTTATATTTTCTTTTGTTAAAGCATTAGGTTCATTTTGAGAATCTTTAACAAAAATTATGTAGACGGATATAGAGCTCTTTATTGACTTGTTAAAAGCTTGCATATGTATAGTGGGTATGGTGTTACCCATTTCCTTAGCATCTATGTACATATTTTTTTCCCTGAACCTAAAGTAGATTTTCCTTTCAAGGAATTTAACATTGGCAGTCATGCGAGCAAACAATGGTGCCCCTAGGATTACATCCTCGTGCTTGAGAGGAGAGATAAAGAAGTCCTCTTTGTCCACATAGCTTTGAACATGGAGCCTCAATTTCCCAATTAAGGGAGTGACTGAAGCTTCTTGCCCCTTGAAAGCATCTCCCATCTCATAGGCTTGGATGCCTAGCTTGGTGGCCAACTTTGTGGATATGAAATTATGAGTAGAACAAGGGTCAAAGAGAATAGAAGCATCATGTTCTCTTACTTTTCCCCAAGCATGGCATAGAGGAGATCCTTTGTGGTGAGCTTCCTCTTCTTGGATTTTGACCAAGGTAGCTCTAGGAGGCTCAAGGTAGGTGTTCTTTTGGGGACAAGCGCGGTATGCATGCCCTTGCTCAACGCACTTGAAGCAGCGGTTAACCTTGCGATAACGCTCAAGCTCTTTAGGAGAGAATTTTTTTTAACCTTTGTAAACTCCCTTCTCCTTAGCTTTGTTGTTATTGGAATTGCCCTTAGGAGACTTTTGGACATTGTCCTTCCCCTTAGGCTCATTGGAACCCTTGTTTTCCGTGGGCTTAGAATTCTCTTAGCCTCTGTTTGGGAATTGATTCAAGAAGCCACCATAGTATGGTGTATAACCGCGGATATGGTGCGTGGCCTTTGGGAGTTGACATACTCCGCCATTTCTTCAGTCAAGCCCGCACAAAATTGTTGCTTTTGCTCTCCAAAATCCATCTTTTTGAAGACAGTGGATTTGAGATGTAAGTCCCTAAAATTGTCTACAAATTTGTGAATGGATTCGTAGGGAGAGAGCTTCAAGCTTCACCATTCGGTGAGTACTTTGTCTTTGGCATCGATGGCCAAAAATTATTTCATAATGTAAGCTCTTAAGGCTTTCCATGTTTATGGAGCTTCACTGTTGACCCGTAGACTAGACCACCATTGCGTGGCGAACTTTTGAAAGTGCATAGCTAC
Organism: Adiantum capillus-veneris; assembly: GCF_014529385.1. NCBI lineage: Eukaryota > Viridiplantae > Streptophyta > Polypodiopsida > Polypodiales > Pteridaceae > Adiantum > Adiantum capillus-veneris. Next base: position 80,186,648 of record NC_140951.1, read on the forward strand.
ATGGTATAGCTTAGAGGACTCCGTGAAGCCCTCACCTCCAAACACTGCATTGAATTGTTGGATAAAGACCAAGACTTTGTCTGTAGCACCAAAGGTGCCATCATAGGTAAGAAAAGAGATACTCTCTCCTCCCTCTTTGAACTTCTTGAGCTTGGATGACCTCTTCCACACGGCATATGATTTTCTATGACCTCTTCTTTTTTATGGTTCAAAAGTTGCACCATCGCTTTCTTCAGAAGATGAAGAATTGGAGGAAGATGGAGAAGAGGGTGACCTCTTTCTTGCCTTTTTCTTGCTTTGATCCTCTTTATCTACACCATCACCTTCATAAGAGGAAGAGGATGAAGAAGATGGAGAAGAGGGTGTCCTTTTTCTTGCCTTTTTCTTCTCTTGCTTTTTGTCATCCCTCTTTGAATTATGGTGTGGAGATGTGTGCGATGGTATTCTCCATTTAGGAGGTGATGGAGAGCGTTTTGCCCACCGTCTTTGTGGAGCCATCTCTGCCGAGTTGGCAGAAGACTCACTTCTTTCTCGTTCCTTTGATGGGGGCTCTTGAGTTCTCCTTTGGGAAGGAGATGCGTCTTCAAGAAGCAAATTTTTGAAACTTTGTATGGATCCTCTTCTTCTTTCCGAATCGGAGAGAGGCCTCTTTTGGAAGTCTCACAAGGAGGCTTCCTAGGTACTCTCTCTTCATGGTGGGGAGTTTGGAGAATCCCATGAGCACGAAGCTGTCGTTGCACTTCACTTTGGAGGGATGGATTTCCCATGGCTTATTGAAGCCTAGAAACAAGGTAGTTAACAAGCATAGGGGCATCATTAGTAGCTTGCTCATTAGCAAAATCAAAGCTATCAACATTAATTTCACTCTCTTTACTATTGTCAAACATTCTAACAACTTTTAGGTATAAACTTTTTTAGGTGTACTTTGGCACTTCAAGCCCTAGTTGCTACTCCTCTTTACCCCTTTAGAAAAGCACTCAAGCTACTATACCCGTGGCTCGAATATCATTAATTGCAAGGAATAGAAGAGAGGGTGGTTCAACACCAAAATGACACCGGCTCCTATCAAGCTTCTAATAGCTCAATAGTGGTTAAGCCGTAGGCAAGCCCCATAGGACTCCACTATTAAGACCATAGCTCTCGACCGTGATGCCCCGTTATCTTCACGAAGGCAGACGCATTGCAAGGCTGAAAAACCCCTATTCTACTCAATTGCAATTAATAACAACAACCAATTATAGCTAGCTTGAGGACCGCCCTTCTTGAGCAAGAAAAGAGAAACCTTGTGCTCTGATACCAATGTAACATTTAATGGCTTAGTAACTTGTGTGTAGCAGAAAATAGCATGAACATAGTGAGCATTTCATTAGAATAGATTCCTAATGATCATAGCAAGAGTGCTTGGGTGGAGAGAGCAACAAAAAGCATAACAGCTAGTTAGATAGGCATGAACAAAACTTTAAAAGAGAGAGAAATTAAGCTATTGACAATAGTTGAGGACCGGATTTTCATGGAGCCGGTCCCCCTTCCAAAAGCCTTTGTATTATAGGTTTCCCCCATCAAGAGAGACATTTTACAATACAATTCTTTGTGTTCCTTCAATGTGCAATGAAGATGGAAGCTTCAAGCACTAAGCAAAACATTTATTAAACACAACATCAATTCCCTCACAGTCTCAGATCCAAGACCTCAGACACCTTCGAAGATGGTAAGAGCTAGCGGGGGATGAGAGTAGATTGAGAGGAAGGAGTAGTCTTACAAGAAAGATGTATATCTCCTCACATAATCACTCATATTAGCATAGCATAGCTTAGTAATTAGCATGATAGAGGAGATGAGCATGCATTGAAACTTGGCTCTTGGTTGGATTTTCATCACAAAGCCAAGAGTTGTTGGTGTAGGACTCCCTTCTCACAAGCTTGGAGTAGGTGATAAGCTTTCCATTAAAGCTTGAGAAGGAGAGAGAGAGAGAGAGAATGAGAGAGAGAGAGAGTCTTCTTGCTTCACACATGAGCTAGTGTGTGTGTGTGTGTGTGGAATAATGCCTTGTAAAACTCAGCCCCCTCTCTCTCTTGGTCGACCCCTCTTTCTAATTACTCTTGCTAGCACCTCATTATACCTCTCCAGGCTTAGCCAATGAAAAAATAAGTAGCATAAGTGATAGCCTTTTGACATGTGTCCCTAGGTAATTAATTGATGCAACTAACTCTCATTGGACCCCTTTGTCTCCTAGCCAATAGGAATCAGGCAAGCCATTGGGCTGTTGAATGCTCATTGGACCCCTTGGGAGACTGTCCACTAGTCTTCTAGAGAGCTTAATTCTTATTGGTTCTTTTATTAAGTGTTTTTTAATGAATTAAACTAGATTTACTCTAGCCTAATTCTCATTGGTCCACCTCCATGACCATCCAATAGGATTTAAGTGCACCTTGTGAGCATCTGGGCTAGGGAGTTGACATGTGTCCCTCATTCCCTTTGTGTATAGGAAGCTTGTGAGTGTGAGTGTGTGTGTTTCTCTCTCATCCCCTACTTCCAGGGCTCGACCCCTGTCCTATGTAGGACTCTTTGAAGACTTTTTGTACACACCAAGCATCCAATTTTCCTAAGCTTTGACCTTTGGACACAACCTTTGAATTTTGGAACCTTAGCATTTTGGAAGTCTTAATGGGCTGAACCTTAGGGTCTTTAAAGCCCATTGTTGGACATTGCTCTTTTGCAGATGGCCCCCCCTTTGGATCCCTACTTTTCCTCCTTTGGATCCCTACTGTGGCCAGTCTGTCAGCTTAACCAATATTCTAGCTTTTTCTCCCCTGGCACTTCCCCAAATTAAATGATCAGCTCAATATGAAAAAATCATTTAGAAGAATTAGATATTAGTTATTATGACAGGTGTATCCGCTTAAGGCAAAGTCCGAAGTGTTTTTGCGCTTCAAGCAATTTTTGGCTATGGCTTAAAAATGTCTCAAAATGTAGTATGGGCACCCTCCGTTCTGATCGGGGGGGGGGGGGAGTATATGTCTCATGAATTTAATGCATTTTTTGCTAGTCATGGGATAAAACACCAATATACAATTTCGTATACACCTCAGCAAAATGGTGTCGCTGAGAGGAAAAACAAGTCTCTTATGAAATTGGCAAGATGTATGGTCAAAAGTCAAGCTTTATCATATTTGTTTTGGCTTGAGGCTATTATGTGTGCCACTTATATACTTAATAAGTGTCCTATGAAATCTTTACAGTCTATGACTCCATACGAAGCATGGCATGATAGAAAGCCTTCTATTGAGCACATGCATGTTTTTGGTTGTTTGGCATATGCTTTGGTGCCACAAACATAGCGCATGAAATTGGACGATAAGGTTGTCGTATGTATTTTGGTTGGTTATAGTGATGAAAGCAAAGGTTACATGTTGTATCATCCGCAAACAAAGCATATCTTGGTTTCACGGGATGTTGTGTTTGTGGAAGATAATGTTCAACCCTTGCTATCATGTACTAGAGACAATAATGTAAGCTCACAGGACATTTATGACACTTTGTTGCCTCTTTTCAATGGTGGAAGTTCGAATGTAAATTCCAATGAGGCAAATGTACAATTTATGGGGTTTTCTAAAATGTTATACATCAGCCTATTACAAATGCAGATGTACATGATGTACTTGATGATGAAAGGGTTGAGAATGAGTAGGCTAGAGGTATGCCAAAATGGATGGTGCATACTTTGTGTGATAGTAAATTGGATGCACCTTTGTCTAGGCGTGCTCGTTCAGGTTCTTGCGATGAAGCACAAAATTTAGAAAATTGGATGGCTGCCATGCAATCAAAATATGGTGCACTTATAGAAAATGACACATGGACTTTATGTGATTTTCCTCCTGGTAAAAAGGCCATTGGTACAAAGTGGATTCACAATTTGAAACGCAAGCCAGATGGTGAGATTGATCGCTATAAGACTAAACTTGTTGCAAAGGGTTATGCATAGCGAAAAGGCATAGATTATGAAGAGACGTTTGCTTTCACTTGTTGTGTGACTACTATGCATTTTCTATGTGCATTGGCAGCTCATTTTGGTTAGGATGTACATCAGCACACATTGTTACCGCATTCTTGAATGGTGACATAGTTGAGGAATTTTACATAACCCAGCCTCACGATTTTGTCATTAATTCGTAGCAGTCCAACAAAAAGCACATTATATGTAAAGCGTGAGGATGATGTACTTCTCATTGTGCTTCTCTATGTGGCTGGTTTGTTGATCACAAGACCAAATGAGAAACATATTACTAAATTTAAGGTTAATTTGAAATGCTATTTTTAAGATGAAAGATTTGGTGATATTGCATCATTACTTGGGTATACAGTTTAAGCAATGTGATGGTGGTATTGCTTTGTGTCAAACAAGTTACAATACATTGCTATGTAAGTTTGGACTTGAGGATTGCAAACTTATTTCCATTCCCATGGAAACAGGTTTGAAATTGAGTCTTCATGATGCTAGTGATCTTGCAGATGTCACTCTTTATTAGATTGTTGTTGGCTGCCTTATTTATGTATGCAATACGAGGCTGGATATTCAGTTTGTAGTCTCATAGGTCAGCAGATATATGCATAGCCCAGGGTCTATGAATTGGCAGGCTGTCAAGAGGATTTTTCACTACTTGAGTGGAACTTTACATCTTGGCTTGTTTTATCCCAAGAGGGGATCATTGCCGCCAAATTTACATGCTTTTTCGGACTTAGATTGGTCTGGTTGTTTTGACACATGAGTGTCCACGAGTGGTTTTGTTTCATGTTTGGTAGTTCATGCATATGATGGTTGAGGAAGAAGCAATCTACTGTGGCCACTTCCAGTTGTGAGGCTGAGTATACAGCAGTCTTCACAACTACGGTTGAGTGTATGGCTTAGACGCCTTATGGCTGATTTGGGTGTTGGGCAGGACACTGCCAACACTATCTACACTGACAATCAGAGCGCATTGGCAGTTGCGGAAAACCCAATTTTGTATGCTCGCACAAAGCACATTGAGGTGCATTACCCACTATGTCAGGGAGAGGCTCTCAGAAGGAGAGATTAGCTTGGCTTATGTGCCAACACAGGACAACCTTGCAGATCTTTTCACAAAGGCATTATCTCGTGAGAAGTTTGAAGCTTTTTGCAAAGCTTTGGGCTTACTCCCCTTTGTGGACTAATCATTTCCTCACAGTGAATGGCACTTCCTTATAATTTATGTGCTAGCTCTCGTTCATCGCATCACTCCCAGGGGGAATTTGTTACCATATACATGTGGTAGTGATGTGTGTGACCACACTCTAGGAGTTTTTTCCCCCTGTGCATTGTATATACGCCCATCACTCTAGGGCTATCTCATCTTTTCATTGCACACTAAGTAATACACCATATGTTGTGTGCCTTGAGCTTCCTTCATCTTCTCCAACCTGTGTGTTTTTTTCTGCAACCCTATTTCCAACAAGGCTATCGGCCTTTGAAGTGATAGGTGATGGGTTCTAATCACAAAGGGGTTGGGAGCCTCCTTGTGTTTACTTTTTGTGGGCCCTCTGTTGCCTCTAGATTCATTCCACAAGTGTGTTGTTGATCCCAAAGGCTCCTCCACATGGGATTTACTATACACCCACCCACCTCTCTTTCTCGCTCTATCTCTCAACTCTCTTTTATCTCTCTAAACTCTTCTTCAAACATGCGTTAGCTCAAGGAGAAGCTAAATGGCAGCCACTGAAGTATTAGGGTTAAAACAATTTGAGTTTGGGTCTTTAAAAAGAAAAATGGTATGTTTATGTTTGCATCTCTTGAGTTGAAAGCTCAAGGGAATTTCTATTTTTAGAATGTAAAGTTTGACTTATTCGTTCCTGCAAATATAGTTTCATGGTTGAGGAGAGTTCTGTTTCAAGGTGGCCATGTGAAGAATTAGTCATGTTCCGGATGAGGCAATGGCAGGTAGGACATAACTCTCTCCCTCTCTCACTCATAGGAGGCCTTGTTCCCGGCAACGTTAAAACTTCTCTTCTTGTTGTTATTCTTATCCCTCAATAACCTTTCAATCACCTAAGTGTGGTAGATTGGTCATCTTGTTTCCCTTGAGTAGCAAGTCCTAAGTTCAAGACTCATCAAATAGATCTAGGAGGTACTTTGGGATCATTAAAAGTAATCTCCTTATTCTTCTTCTTATTTACTCTCTCTCTCTCTCCTAATGGTGCCAATTTTGAGGGCAACCACGCAACTGATATACAAAGCATGCATGTAAATACAACTAACCAAATCGGAAAAACTGACATTAGGAAGGGAATGGGTTCTATGAGGGCCTCTTTATGTGCTATGGGATTATGGATTGGGCAATGGGTGGATGCCACGTGGATTGAAATGGTGGGTAAGGGCCTAAAACTGAGTGGTCAAACTTGTAGGATTAGAGGTGATGGGAAATTACCTTTAGTAATATAATGAAAAAATCTCTTGTAAAATAAAACATTTTGAACCTTTTTCTATAAATTGGGTTAAAAACCAATCTATACTCTCTTTAGTAGCTGCTAGTTTCTCCCCCCTCTCTCCTTAAAGGGTGTCCCTTCAAAAACATGCTAGTCATTCCCTCCCTCTCTCTCTCACTATTGTACCATCACTATCCTCTCTCCATTCCACCTTCCAAGTTGCATCTCCTTCTTCAATGTCACTTTTCCCTCCTAGAAGGCTCTTGTAGTAGAGGTTTGAAACCTCCTTTTCCTCTTCAAGCTTGTTGCATCCTCAATGGTATCTACCACCTTTGTGAACCTCACTTCACACCTCTCTCAAAGGTGTACATCTGAACCATATCCTACTCTTAGAGACTCTCTTTTGAGTGGGTTTACTTTCCTTAATAGTTTCCCCACTCCTTCTTTCCCATTTAGCTCTCAAGTGGTTTCCCTCACAACACAAATTCTTTTTTAAGATTTAATCTCTTCTTATGAAGCGGCGCATTGTTTTGCAAGACCATTAATCTTCTTTGGGTGCTTTGAAGTGTCCTATTTCTTATCTAATCATAGCTATGCTTACCATATCACTATTGAGCCAACTTGAACATGGAGGTTTTCATACTGGTGGCATTGACCGTCTTTGTATACCTTTTAGTTTGACCGTCTTTGTATACCTTTTAATTTTTCTCTTTATGCAACTAAGAACATGAGTGTGCAAGGAATAAGCACAAATTTATCAAATTTCTTTGTGCATGTGGTGCTACTTCCTTCCATGGCATCCCTAGGTGCTTGACAACCTAGAAGTGTTATTGACTCAATTTCAAAGCAATGTACAAGACGATAGCGGTTGTTGGGTTATTGTCGAACAACTTATGTGGGTGCCAAGTTCAAGAGGTGCACATAACGTCTCAAGGAGACACATAGCTCCTTAAGAACACCTTTAGAAGAGAAGAATCATGGAGTTCAAGCAAACTTAAGACAATAAGAACCTAGCAAAGGTGCAACATGTGTATAGATATTCTCAATTACAGCTAGGGAAAACATTATCAATGACAAAGTTTTTTTATTCAAAGGAAAAAAGGCTTTCTTTATGAGGACATTGTGTTCTCGTGGTGTATCATTTGTAAGCGCTTGTAATTGGATTTTGTGTATGGGTTTCACAGAACTGCCCATAGGTAACTATGAATCTTTAGGTCTTGTGTCTACTATCAATGACTGCTATATTCATTTTTTGGTACAAAAAATATGTAGGTGTATGGAAAGAGAAAAGTAACACCCTTTCCATATTCAAGATAACAATCATCTTTCTAGTATTTGGTAAAAAATTAAAGAAATGAGATGCCTTGGGGTGTGGAGCCCGATACTCCACCAAACCATCCTACACTTTACTTATAAGGTAGCACTTGTGCCGATCCCATTGGCCTCACATTACTCCCCTATTGGAGAAGTGTTTTTGTCCTCATAAGAAAACTTGGGGAACACTAATATTTTCCCAAAGTGGCACCTTCTTCAGGTCGGTCTTTCCACCAATGCTTAGTGACACATATGATGACACATACATAATTCATTATAGTCTAGAATGTGCTCAAATCCATGCTACTAGGTTGGGGGTTCAATGAAATTGACCAAAACTTTATTGAGAAACTACACTATCATCCCTATGCAAGCGTTTATCTAAACGACTTACATGAAAAACTGGATGAATGTGAGAGTGCACATATAAAGAAAGTTTGTATTCCATATCCCCAACTCACTTGAGTATTTTGAATAGGCCACAATATCTAGAAGATAACTTAGGCATAGGACCAATTTTCAGACTATATGAATGCTTTGAAACACATAAGAATACCTCTTCACCTTCCATGAAGGCGACTTGCCGACGATTCTCATCAGCATACTTCTTGTATCTATTATCATATGCTTGTTGAACATTTTGACGAGAAATTTTTAGCATATTCATATGGTTTTGGGTAAAGTCCTTTACTTGCTAAATTTTCTCGACATCCAACCCCACCATAACCGGTGATCGACATTGAAAACCGTACATAAGCATGGAAGAACTAAGCCTAGTTGTAACATGCTTTGCACTATTATAAGCAAACTAAAAATAGGGAGATAATTTTCCAATCAAATTGCTTCTAGATAATTTACACTCTTAGCATATCCTCTAGCACTTGATTAACATGTTCAGTTTGCCCATCTGACTCTGGATGATGTACATTGCATATACTGAGTTGTGTTCCCAATTGTTCAAAAAATAATCCTCTAGAAATGAATGTTAAACTTGGGATCATAATCACTCACAATATTGATGGGCAATCCATATAACCTATATAGATTGTTAACAATATTGATGGGCAATCCATATCTTATATAGATTGTTAACAAACAACTTGGCTAAATATGGAGTTTTGATTGTGGTCTTGGTTGGCATAAAACTTACAAAGTTTCGTCAACCTATCTACAATCATCCATACCAAGTCATGACCTCGTAGAGTTGTTGATAGACCTACTTTGAAATCCATAGAGAAACTCTCCTACTTAACATTGGGAATCTCTAAAGGATGCATGAAACTTTTTGCCTTTAGGCAATCTGCTTTATTAACTTGACATTTTTTGCAATGCAAGACATAGTCTTGAACATACGCGTGTAAGCCTAGCCAATAAAACTATCATTATATGAGTGTGTAAGTCTTATTTATTCATGAGTGCCCTACACTTGGATTGTCATGACATTTGTAAAGAACTTGGCATCAAATAAATTGAAACACAAAATCCATTGAACTTGGCATGAAATCCATCAAAACACAAAATCTCCTCTTGTCGAGTAGATACCCATCATCAATGGAAAAATTATTCCACCTTATATTTTGTTTTCATGGATTGCTTTTATAGTATTTTCTCTTAAATCTTTTGTTTATGTAAGTGGACACGACATTGATCCCCTTGGAGGGATTACTCCATATGACTAGTCAGGGTTTTTTTCTTTGTGCTCATTGTGGAGCATTGACAATTGCTTAGTAATCTCATCACTGAAAGAGGAGAACAAGGTTTGGAGGAAGTAGACACACTTCCAACATTTTAGTGAGAAGGATCCCTCTTTTTGACATGACTCCACACCTTGGAGTATGCATCATTATGCTCACATGTACCCTTAAAAGACTCAAAAAACTCACTTATAAGTTCCATGAATAAAAGATAGTTGATTTCAGAATTCTAATAAAAGCATCCGTTACCACATTCGTGTATCGTCCTTTATGATACTAGAGCTTTGCATCATCCTCCTAAAGAATCTCAGCCCGGCTGGACTTGCAACCCTTTAAGTCAGATTGTTGTGTAAGGCACTTTATACTTTCATGGTTAGACACTATTTCAAATTGAGCACCATACAAATAATGTTGCCATTTTTTCAAAGCATACACTATTGCATAGAGCTCTCTTTCATAAGTAGGATAATTTTTTTGTGCAGAATTGAGCTTCTTGCTTTCAAATGCAATTTGATCCACAATAGCGAAGATGGACATAGTAGCTAGATTGACCTTAAGTACATCAAAGCTTTTCTATTGAGCTTCTTCCCAATGAAATGATGTGCCATAGGCTTTCAATTGGCTTGTCATAGGACAAAATTTTTGGCATAGTTTTTAAAGAACATATAAGAAAGACCTACAATCTAGAGCTCTTCCAATTTTTTTCGGAAAGGGCTAGTTATGGATGGCATCCACTTTGGATTGATCCATATTGTATACCAGCAACAAGAATTACATGCCCCAAATAGTGATTTTGTTTTACAAAAAAATAAACTTGGATTTCTTAGCATATAATTTATGTTGCCTAAGCAGATAAAACACCTACTTTAGATATTGTAAGTGTTTCTCTTCAAATGCACTATACACAAGGATGTCATCAATAAAAATAATGACAAACTTGCCCATATATGGTTTCAAAACATTATCCATGAGTTTCATGAAAGTAGTTACTGCATTGGTTAAACCAAAAGGTATAGACAAAAATTCACAATGTCTGAACCATGTTCGGAATGTAGTTTTAGGTATATCAGTAAGCCTAATTCTCACTTGATGATATTCGATCGCATATCTATTTTTGTGAAAATACGGGCATGGGTAAGTTAATAAAACAACTCATCCACCCATGGCAACGGATCCTTATTCTTAATAGTAATCGGGTTTAGGCCACGATAATGTACACACATGCACATACTATCGTCCTTTTCCTTAACCAACATAATGGGATATGCCCATTGTGAGGAACTAAGTTGAAACCCTCTATTGAGGTACTCAACAAGCTGACATTCCACCTCAATAGCCTCAGAATGACTCATTCTACAGGGTGGTTTGTTAACGGGCTAACTATTTGTGACCACATCTATGCCACGTTGTACAAAATGTGTCGCTGGTAACCAAGGTGGTAAATCTTTTGGAAATACATATTTGTATTCAATTAAAATTTCCTTTAATTTACTAGCAACATTTGCCTATAGTGGTAACATAGTAGTACCAAGAAAAGGAACATAAGAAAAAGGAGCATGCGGTGTTGAGGAATCTAGAACCATAACTAAATTATTATCAACATTTGATTAAGAATGACACAATGAGTAACACAGAAAGAGTACTAGAAGAGAGATTCATAGGCTTGGTTGTACAAATAGGTGGTGAGTGTGTACACCATTGGAATTAAACGTTGAACTATTATGCTCATAACTACAACATAATTATGATCTTAGTCCGTGTAGCCACTCTTGACTTAACACCACATTTGTCGAAGGTTTTCTTATACCTGCTAAAGCCAAAATTAACTAGTATCTTATTTTCAGTCAGTAGTAACTAATGCAATGTAAAAAGGGTCAAAAAACATCTTCAGATCAAGAAACGAGTTGAATTCTGACCGGATGTAACATTTTGGATGTGGAATGAAGGAGAAGATGAGGATTGAGACCTTGTACCATGTCTACTCTCTTTTTTCTCTATATTTATTGTTTTTAGTCTGCATGCAGTGATGTGACACTTAATGTAAAAAGGGTCAAAAAACATTTTTAGATCAAGAAACGGGTTGAATCGTGACCAGATCTAACATTTTGGATGTGGAATGAAGGAGAAGATGAGGATTGAGAGCTTGTACCATGTCTACTCTCTTTTTTCTCTGTATTTATAATTTTCAGTATGCATGCACTAACCTGTTACTTTCTTAATTCATGTTTCCATACTCAAAGGGGATATGAGATGGCTGTGTAAGATGTTTTCACACCTTTTGGAAACTGTTAGAAGCCCCATAAACACTTGGAAATTTCATTGATTGTGGAGCACATTTAAAAGGACCATTTGGGTAATGGGACTAATTGAGGCTGATGGCAGTGGAACCTGATGAGTTCTTGAGGGAATTCTCTAATTGGGTTACAGAAGAGGAATACATAGAAGAGTATAATAGAGTCTTTTTGGAGACATATTTTCACTCATTGCCAAATGATTTGAGCCTCAATATAGCCTTGACGATTCATCAGTACAAGGTTAATCAGGTACCCTTTGGGGTTTGCAATGCTCTTGAGTACATGTCTTTCTACTGAAGAAGGTAGGTTATTGAATATTTGAGGTCCTAAAGAAGAAGAAGAAGAAGAACAAGAAGAAGAAATGCATGAGCGGTTCAGGGGATCAGCCACCAATTTCCACATATGGCACCAGATTTTAGAAGAGAAGATGGGATGCTTGGTTTGAAGCTCGAATTCAGAGATCAGTTGGATATGCAAGGGATGTTCTCCCTAAAGTAGCAGTGATTACATGATTTCCACCAATTATTGAAGGGATAGGGTCACATGAATCTAACTAGATAAGGGGAAACCTAGAGCAAGAAGAAGGGAAGAGTTCTCTGGCCACATCAAAAGAGCAAGTAAGAACCCCAAAAGCTCTTGAAAGGGTTATCCACCAATTGGTTGGAGTCCAAGTAATCCATCAACATTTGAGGACAAGGAGAAAATTGAAGTTTCGACCACACCCATTTCAACTACCCCCATTACCAAGATTTACATTCAATCCATTGGGAGGTCAAACACCCCCTCAACCACCACCCAACCCTAAAGTAGGGGCATCAAAATTCAGTGGGAAAGAATCATTGTGGATGCTGACTGCCATGTGGGGTAGTCTGAGACTAGGTGGTCTACAAGAGGGTTTGATGTGTTGTATAATGATGCAATTAAGAAAGATCATTTTGTAGCCACACTGCAAGGTCATGACATGGTTCATGCTGTATGGTATTAATACTTTTCCAGATTATAACAATTTGAAGACTAGATTCTGGCAAGGTTCAAGGTTGAAAAAATCCGTGAAGATGTCTTGAAAAAGATCAGGAAAATCAAGCAGATAGATTTACTAGTAGAAGACTATGCACAACATTTTAGGAATTTGATAAACGGATTGCAAGCAAATCAGAGACCATCATGGGAGCAGTTAGGGGATTACTTCTACAAGGGAGTCAGAAAGCATCTCAAGAGTGATGTTGCAGGTCATGCACCTCTTGCTCAACATTAGGACTTTGGTAATCTCGTGGATGCAACAATGAGAGCTAAAAGGAGGTATGGTACAAGTGAATAACAAAAAATCAAGAAGAAGAAATTCAAACAAGAGTCAAATTTAGATGAGAATGAAGATGAAGATTCAGGTACTGATTCAGATGAAGAGGCAGACACTGATGAAGATGAAGAAGATACATGGAGTGCAAAGAAGAAAAAGAGGTCAAAGAAAAAGAAAGATGCCAAGCCAAAGAAGTAGAAGAGCAAAGGAAGAAGCAAAATGGAAAATCATATTTTGAAGACACCTTTAACACCAACAAACTGATTTTGGAGAAGCTAAAGAAGATTCAACCTTCACCATTTTCAAATCCTTCTAAACCACCATTTTGCCAGGTATGCCAAAGACCTATGCATGATTATGATAATTGCTATTATAATCCTAATTTTAGGGGAAGTATTCTTGCAAAGATGGAATCATGGCAAATGTGGTAGCACCACAACCCTTCAAGACCAGATTTCAGTATACAAAACCACCAAGGACATTTCAACAAGAAAATTGGTAGAATATGCAGAGGTACCAGCAACAAAACAATCCATTGTAAGCCTGCAATTATTGTGAAAATTTGGGACATAGACAAGGACCTGCATGTAAATTGTGGTGCAAGCATAGAAATGAGAGGGGCATCCCAATTGTGAACTTTACACCTGCAAATGTAGGAGCTAGTTCTTCCAATGATGGAAGAATAAAGACACATGCTCAAGTGAATACATTTCTCCAAGAAGAGATTTATCGTAAAATTGAAGACCAAAAAAGTCAAGTAAAAGGGGAGAGAAGGAACCAACGCCCTAAAATGGCCTCAATGTGAATGACCTACATGCATCAAGATTAAGGACGATTTGGAGAAAACTCTGAAGCTGGAAATCTTAGCAATTACAAGGTCAAAAGGCAAATTGAAGGAAAAATAGGAAGAGCAAGGGAATAGTCTTGAAGGACCCATTGATTGGGAAGCTCATGATAAGATCAGAATGCGGGTGCTGAGGGAAATTCAATTAAATCAGGACACAGTAGAATGTGACACTCTACATTTCTTTCAATGTGAGTGACCTACATGCATCAAGATTAAGGACGTTTTGGAGAAATCTCTGGAGGTGGAAAGCTTAGCAATTACAAGGTCAAAAGGCAAATTGAAGGAAAAACAAGAAGAAGGGAATAGTCCTGAAGGACCCATTGACTAGGAAGCCCATGATAAGATTAGAATGCGGGTGCTTAGGGAAATTCAGTTAAATCAGGACACTGAAGAATCTGCAAATCCATGGCGAGCAGGGACAATGTAGGCATTGTGGGAAAATCTAGGTAGGAGATCCCCAGAAGGGAGAAAAAAATTCCTCAGATAAAGGATTGTCAGATAATCTTTTGAAGTTTTGTTGAAACACCCATTTCAATGAAGGTGGGGAAACTACTTAAATTAGTTGCTAATTTTAGTCCAAAAATTTTCAAAAAATTGACAAGTCGAATCAAAGAAAAGGAAGGAAAGTAGAAGTGGGAAAGTACTCAAATTGATTTGGCCTAAGTATATTATGGAGGTGTGGCTCCAGTGGATGTAGACTACAAAGTACCTGATAAATATTTCCATTGGGAAGGTGTACCTTTCAGATGTGCTAGTGGATGGAGATTCAAGAGTTAATATTCTCCCTGAATCAGTTTGTAAGAAGTTGAATCTCATAAAATGGGAGCCATCATCTTTTTAGGTCAAAATGATTGATCAAAGGAGGGTACAGCCTTTGGGGATTCTTTGAAATCAAACAATAAGTATAGCAGGACTAACATTTCTGGTAAACTTTGTTGTTCTCAGGCTGGAAGATTCAACATGTTCTTACCCAATGATTTTGGGAAGGCCATGGCTAAGGGCAACCAAAGTGAAATATTTATGGGGCGCATATACAATTGTGATTAAACAAAGGAAGAATGAAGTTAGGATGCATATGGTTCCAAAGAAGACTATCCCACCTAGATTTAGACCTTTGTATGCAGAAGGGATTAATATGGGAGAAGCTATTGAGGGACATGAGGAAAGAGGAGTTTTTGAAGAAAAATGGAACAGTGGTCCCAATATTTGAGGTAGATGTATAAAAGAATCCAGATACAACTAAAAATAAAAAACAGTCACCTGAAGTAAACTTGATAGAAAATAAGAAGAAAACAATCAAAATAGCTAAAGAGCAGAGATTAGAGGAGGAACATGAAGCATCTGAATCCATTAAACATGCAAAAAAGATGTTTGAAGAATAAATTTCCAAGAGTTCCAAAGTGGGAGAAGATAAATTGGAAGATATGGATCTAGGAGATGCATGAACCACCACCAAAGATAGTGAAGCACAACTGATGAGGTTCATTGGTTAGGTGAAGTGGCATAGCAGGTTCTTGAGGTACTTGGCCCATGTATGTTTACCACTCACACATTGTGGTCAATTTAGGAGATCATTTAAGGTCAATACATAGACGACGCCATTATCAGATGGTGTATGGACTAGAGGCCATTGTGCCAATGGAGCTGGTTGTCCCAAGTTTAAGGATTGCAGTAAAGTATAAATTGTCAGGGGGTAACTCTTCAGTGTTCAGGCAGGAACTGAAGTTGGAAGAAGATAAAATTCACGCAGCCTATATTACTAAAGGAATCCTAAGAAGGAGGCAAGCATGGGTGGATAGAAATTTAAAGCACAAAACTTTTTCAAAAGGATATTAGGTTTGATGTATAACAGTAGGTTGGGAAAGAGGCCATGAAAATTAAAGCTCAAATATTTAGGTCCTTTTCAAATTGCTGAAGAAATTGGACCTTCAACTTACTTGCTAGCTGACATTCAAGGGAGGATTTTCCCTAAGGCTGTTAACGGGTTTGTATAAATGTATCCCTACTCCTAAACCTCTCATTGCTCTTGTGCATGTGTTTGTCCTATGAGTGCCTCCGTTAATCGAGTAGAGCTTTTCGAGCAAGCTCAAAATCCAAGAGACCAAAGACAACTGATTAGTCTTCTATATTACTCAATTACACACATGAGAATTGGAAGAGCATGGTTATCATCAACAAACCAATTAATCAAGTTTTGCACAACTATACATAAAATGTTATAAACTTTAAAGTAATAGTGGCACGTAATTCAAAACTTAATATATGTAACAATGTAGTGTTTAACAAAATGTTATGGGTTATATTGATAGAATAGTATAGCAATAAGAAATGTATATAAGCAATGAATCAACCAACTATCAAGTTTGGCACAACCTTAAAATTAATGACCAATCAAATATTAAGTTTTGTGCATGCTATTACATGACATTGTAACTCATACAATGTTTGAACTGTTGTAGTAAGAGATGCACATGATGTTTCAACAACGAGCTAAGTTGAGACCATGACATTTTACTCTATACAATGAAACAAAATAGTGACAAAAAAGACAACGGTCAAAGAAAGGGAATCAAATGTCTAGTGTTATAGTAGTCTTACAATAAGCATACTCATAAAATAACAAAATTAACTCATTTGTACAATTTTACAAGCTACACAATGTTCAACAAAGAAAATAGTATAAAAATTTGATCAAACAAAAAAACAATCGTCTCTTTTGCAAAATTCTTAAAGTGAATACGACCATGGAATGTGCACAATCTCACAAACTGTACATTGAAACTATAGCAAAGTGGGAGCTAATGCACCAAGATAAACAACCTTCATTGACTATTGGTAATTTTTTTTCTATGGAAATTATAGTTAGCAAAGTCATGCTTTTTCAATATGAGTGCATCTTAGAAAAGGGAAGTTGAATCATGTAACATTAACTACTAAAGAGGTTTAGCATGACACTAACACTGAGAAAATTTTGCACTAAAAAATAGGCTACAGAGACTTTGAAGCCCTACGTACATCCCCAAACTACAAAAGAGAAACCAGAGAAAAATCTTTTGGCCATGATTAGTCAATTGGGCACTCCCACTTTCTTCTCACTACTTTATTTGTTGTGGAAAGATTGTGGCAATCTTTGATTAAATTCTTCCAATCACTGATTCCAACAAAACAACTCTTGGTGAAACCAATCCTGCATATGAGTGTTGCTTAATTTGTTGTGTGAAGTGTGTGCATTGCCTACGACGTGTGAGAAAGAAGAAGAGTAGACACATAGTGTTGGTGGAGCTCAACATGAGGATTAGAATCCCTCACTACTCCTTAATTCTCTATATGATCAAAATAATAGATAAGGTTAGTATGGTTAGTGTGATGGATGTCCAGTGATAACAAACTTTTATGTGTTTTGACTTGGAGTGAAACACGGGGTTCTTTGCTAACACAATCGCAATCTGACTATCATAATGCAACATTGGAGTCTGATTAATGCCGAGATCTCCCATTAGGCAAGATAACCACACAACTTCCTTGCTAGCATTAGAAACTGCCACATACTCTACCCCTATGGTAGAAGATGACTCATACCCTTGGGACTGCATGTACTTGTTGTTAAACTTCATATACCACTCCCTTGAGCCTTGTTTTAGGCCATACAATACCTTACACAATGTACAGGACAGTTCTACCCTTGTATGCCTCTTAGGTTTGACTTCAAAACCCTTAGACATCCTCATCAAGCTCCCCATGAAGGAAAGCCATCTCCACATCCATCTGGACAAGTTCCATGTCCTTAGTGGCTAGTCTAATCACAAGACGCAATGTAGGCATCTTGACCATTGTACAGAAAATCTCAACAAAGTCCATGCCTTTCTTCTACTTGAATCTCTTAGCAACCAATCTAGCCTTATACTTAGGCTCAATATCTTCTGTTGTCTACTTTTTCTTATACACCCATTTGCAAGGCAAGGCTTATTTTTCCCTTTGGCAACTTTGAAAGTTCCCAAGTTTCATTCTCCATTATCAAATTATACTCAAATTGCATTGCCTGCTCTCGCTTCATGTTATTTTCCATCTCAATAGCCTCTTGATAGTAGGTAGGCTCTCTGCAATCAGTGACCAATAGATAGTCTAATCCTTGTTGAAACCAATAAGGGCATGAGATACACATGTAGATCTCATACATGTGTAGATCTCCTCAGTGCCTGACTACATGATCACAAGAACTTTAGGAGACTATTTGCCATGCTCAAACTCACCATCACACAAGAACTTGTAAAAATAAAGGTGGAACTTGTAGATTCGGTTTTCCTAGGCCCCAATGTTGGGGGTTCCATCATTGCATAGCTCCAATGACAACAAAATTATCAATCCGGAGGGATGAGCTACCTGGCTAGGGCATGGAAACACTCACACAACTAGTGAGCTAATCATGGAAACATGAATGGTGAGTTTACAAGGTGAGCTTCTTGGCCCATGGAGGAGCTAAGCCACAATGATGGGCAATCTCCACATCCACTTCCCTTCACCTCCAATCAGCCCAATCACACACACTAACGATTGCAAAACACACACAACACTAATCATATCATGCAACACTCTAATCAGAAGCACATACACATAGATCTATCGAACACCACACTCCAATCAAATCTACATGCACACACAAGCAAAAGAGGACAATCACACAAGATTAGAGAGGGATTAAACACTAATTAGTTACGATCTAGCTAATCAAAGTATCATTAGCAATCACAAGAAGCATGAGAGAGACATCGTGAAAGAGATTAAGCATTGATTAGTGTTAATCAAGTCACATGAGTAAGGAGAAGCTCAAGGACTCCATAGCCACACACCTCAAGATATCTCACCAAAGAGTGCTCTCAACAAATGAGCTTGAGAACCCTAATTTCTTTTACACACTGCCTTATATACAAAGGATAAAAATATACAATGTCCGGGCACCCAAGGCCTTTAGGGCTCCACCATTTACTCAATCTGCAACCTAGGCACACTATTGACCTGTTCTTTACAGCTTGGAACTCCCATTGAGCCCGTAACACATTAAAAATATTACAATGGCTTGAAATAAATCGGGAATTTACAATACATGACCATTTTGGAAAAATGTGAAAAATGTGTAACTCCAATCTTTACTGCTTCTTCCTGTTGATCTTCAATGTGCATCCGTAAGGCTCAAGCCTTTAGCAACTTCTGTTAACTAACGTTGACTCCATTAACGTTCCCCCCTTCCGATTTTAGTGCCCGTCCTCATGCACTGTTGAAAAGTGTCCGTGGAGGTTGTGGGAGGTTTTGATTGGTTGATTGTCTTCATTTGTCGTTGAATTTGTTGATGAGGTTCCATTTGCTGCAGCATTTTGATTGGTCCGAATATGTCTAATGTGAGAGATGATGTCGCATTTGTCCGTTGTAATAGCATAATGATGAGGCTGTTGTTTATTTATGAAAAGTATGCACAAGGAAAGTAGAATGATGGGGTTCTAAATTAAAGTCTAAAACCTGGATGACCAAAGGGAAAAAACCTAGTGGAAAAAAAGTGCCTTTAGGATAAGCACATCATTGGAGTACTTATTAGCATGGGAAATATTGATAAGGTACTCAAGGGATTATTTGCTAATAGATATGGAATTAAAAAGGTAGCAAATATGAGAGGATAGCATGATGGAACATTGGTTTGCCTGTTGTAGTCCACTCAAGGTGCACGGGTGGAAGCAAAAAAGAGTGTCTAATGCATATGTCCAATGATGGAACATTCTATTTATGCATACACAAAAATGCATGGAAAACAATATGTTGTGCAAGAAGGATTTTGAGGGGTTCTTCAGAAAGATGGTGTAGCTTTAAAAGCACATGACATGTCTTTGCAAGCTGGCACCCCTTTAAGAATGGTTTTTGTTGTTAAGGATGTGTGCTCTCATCTTATTGTGCATTGTGCCTGAGTATTGGACTCTACGACACTCCACCAATTGTAAGTTAATAGACTTCGACTCTTATGCTCATCTCATCCAACATGAGCAACACGACTTATATATGCTCAACTCTTCCAGCTTGAGCGTAAGCCTAATAACTATGACTCTTAGCAAAATGTTTATACGACTTGAAGCTTTGGGACTCATTCTTTTTATGGCTCGTTGACAACTCGACTTTGACTATGCCAGAGAGTGTTTTTTGCACCTTGGCGACTTGAGTTTTTACATTCTTGTGCTTACTACAAACATTTCTTCAAATAAAAGTAATCTTGAATCCTCAAAAAGAGGACTATTGAAGGACCAAGTTGGCATTGAAGGTTTCTTTTGCCATACCTGTTTTATCTTCTTTGAATCTGCATTCACGTTAGTTGGTTGTCCTTCTTTCACTGTAAGACTCCGTTATCTGTTTGATTCTCCAATTGGGCCTGCTGTAAGAAGTCTTTGATGTTGTTGTAGGCCTCTGTTCACTGTCGGCATTTGGCTTTTGACTCGGTTCATTGGAAGACTTAGGAATCCAAATCTCTTGATGGCCTTTGTATCTCCTTTGTTGACTTTGCTTCACTCTAGGTCTTGTTGAGCTCTTGAGATCTTCATGCAGGTCTTGTATAGTTGCAATTGGCTTGTAGTTGACTGGTAGCCAAATCTTTGTATAACCTGTGTAGAATCCTTGTCCAAGAGGAACATTCTTTGAGATTTGTCTTTGTTCTGTATCCTCTTGAGAGTTGTGGTAGAGTTTAGCATCTTTTGATGTTGTTCTGTTGTATACCTGCTTCTTAGGTATCTTAGGATATTGTCGAAGTTGATATCTTGTGGGCCTTCTTTCTTGGGAGGGACTTGTCGTTACTTCATATGCTCTTACCTGAGGTTTTGGTATCCATATATGTCTATTGCCTCCATAGTACTCTTGTTCCTTTAAGCCCCACTATGATGCTATCCATCCCATGTGTTTGTCTTTCTATGAATTTGGATCATTGAGTTTGACTAAATTGCTATGAACAAACACTTGCTTTACTTTCTTTTGATTTCTTGAGTACTTGGCCTGATATATCGTTGCTTTTCTGGGTGTCTCCTTAGAGGTTTCAGTAGGGTCAACAATTGACTTGAAGTTTTGAAAGCCTGACTTGCTTGAAAAAGTTGATCCATGAGGGTTTGATGTAGGGGCGAAAGTTTCACTTTGGCCTTACCTTCGTCTGCAAGATTTGTCTTTGATTCTTGTGACTTCAGTAACTCCGAATCTAGCATTAATGGTACCTATAAATGTTGTTGGTGACCTCTTGGAAAAGAGAGTATTAGCATTGTATCTTCTTTGTAGGCCTTGTGTTGGTCTAGCCACTGATGTTCAAGGATGACATCTGCATGCATGTCTTTTAAAGACTTTATTGAAACTTTAACTGCTCTTCATGATTTTGGATTCTAAGGGTAGCAACCATTTCTTTTTGACTTGTAGCTTTACCTATGATTTCTCTATTAACTGGCTTGCCTTGAGTAATCTCTAGAATGCTCTGAATGGTGTCTGCAACCATATGGCAATTTGCTTCTTTATCCAGTAGAGAATAGCATCTGACACTCGCTCCTTTTGTATTGTTGAGGACTATAGCTATTCTCATTGCTTGTTCTATTGAAGATCTCTGTCCTGATTTTGCCATGGTCTCATCTTGATCTAATTGTGTCTCTATGGAGAGTGGCTTGAGAATTTGAGTTCCACTCTGACTTACATCGGTTGATTCAGCTGGCAATGTGTGGATCTTTGGACTTCCTATTGCTTCCTGACTTTTTGCAACCTCAATCTTCTTAACTTCTGGCTTTGGTGGCATTCTCTACTCACAATAGCGTTCGTGGTTGCTCTTTGCTCTGTTTGATCAACACTTGCTATTGCCTGGTTTGCTTTAAGTTCTTCTGCAGTTCTGTTCAAAGGAGATGAATCATCTTCAATAAGATTTGCTTTGTTATCAGTCTCCATTTTAATAGTGCTTGAGGACCTTGTGGTGTCGTCCGCGGGTGACCATTGTTGGTCTTCATTCTTTGTTGTCTGTGATGACTCCGTCATGTTTGAATTCTGTATCTCTAACATCTTTTGGGCCATTGGCATTCCCATTATGATGTCGTCTGGCATATCCTTTGTTGTGATCACGTGGAGTTGGGTGATGATGATCTGCGAACTTACTTCAATGGTAGTGGAGATGATTCCCCAGCATTCTGCTCATTTATCTCTAGATATGCTCACAAATTCAGGAGCATCTTCTAGATGTGGTTGGCCACATCTTTCCAAGTGCGAAAAGACATGAGGTTTTTGTCTAACTGAAAATCTAGCTTTACTTCTCTTGACAGATTTTCTTCGTTTTCACCAACAATGTTGCACTTGATCATTTTGGGACTTTTTCTGTATTGAATGCTTTTGTTGTGGCAGTGTCCATGAACTGAACTTTTTCTTCAACTTCTTTGCTTTGACCATTTTCTTCAATTGATGTTGACTCCAATAATATTGTACTTTTTGCTTGCAATTGTTGAGCATTGTCCACCTGCATCTAGGTAACCCTTGATCTTAATAGATGCATTGTATTTTCTAGTAGAATCTGTCTCTTTGAAGGAGATTTTGGTGGTGATCTTTGTGTGGCTTTCTAGATTTTAGCTTCTATTGAATTTGACTTTTCTGTCACCTGTTCTGGCAGCTCGAGGTTTTGCAACATCTTTAGATAGTCTTTGACTTAAGTCGCACCATCCATAGGGGTTTGTACAAGGTTATGAACTTGTTGGTATTCATTACCATGTGCATCTTGACATGCATATGTGAGCTTGGTCACATGTAACTGTTTTGAACACTATGGGATTTATCAGCTTTTGACTTTGACTTGTGGAGATCATCTGGAACTTTTGTCTCTGATGATCTTCATAGAAGCAATTGTCTGCAGATTTTGATGGAATCTGGGTCAATTGGAAACTTCCAACAACCATATGATCTTTCAATGGTTTCTGCTTTGAAGAGGCTCGTTGGCTAGAGGCTCTAGGGCTTCTAACTGACATTGCAATTCGTGGTACATAAGCTGAGCTTGATGGATTTACGCCTCCCCCTTCCTAGGGTGATTACTTTAGCCTACTTCATTGTAAGAGTTCAAAATTGTTTCACTCTGGTTTAGTCTCACCTTTTGGGACTGTAAAGGCACACTTTGGGTAGCACTGTTGATGTTTGGCATCTGTGAACTTTCTACATAGTTTCCTATGTATCTCCGTGAAACATGACAAATTATTCCCCAAGTCAAGCTGTAGATAGCATTATCTTTGCCCTCATATTGTCTATCCCATGGGTCTCCTATGATATGGGCTTCTGTAGTTTCAGGACCCAAGGCATCATAGATCTTAGACTCTCGTCTATATATACGACTGTTTTGGTCAAAGTATATGCTCATTTGATTACCACGTCAAACCTTGATGTCTGATGGAGGAGAGTTTGGCTCTGAACAGATTTCTGAGTTCACTCGGGTAATATCCTTCAGCTCTAGAGAGGATGGGCTATAATAGATTCTTTCCTTTGAAATGAATTATCCTTTCTGATCTATCACTGGACACAATTCTGTGAGTTGGTATGTGGACCGTTCAAACACTGGTTGATCCTTTTTGTACAGTTTCTCTTTTTGGTCTACGTAGTGTGCATATGAATTATGTGTACCATACAAAGCTAACATCATTCTGTTTGATGTGTCTCTTAGACTCGTGAATGATTGCACACTTGTGGCAGTGGATGCAGAATCATTTGCAAACCTAACAGTCTTTTCTACAATCTATGATATCTGGACACCTTGACCAAATTCATGCAGGAATTTGTTGTTCAAGAATCAATTTTTAAGCTTTTCAGGTGCCTGAGCATCTTTTTGCTGATTTTGAACTTATAATGCTTTTATTGGTGCTTCTAATGGTAGTGCAGAATCATTTGATTGCATTACAAGTGATGAATTAGATGTACTTACATCGAGATTAGCATTTCTAGTTTGTTTTGTGCCTTGCTTGGCAGTTGATATATCCCTGTTGTCTGGATTTCTTTGACAATCTTCAGAAAAATGTCCACCTTTTTGTCCACAATCTGAGCAATATGCCATGACTGGTGGTATTTCATTTGGTTCCATCATGTCAAGCTCTAGCTGAGAAGTTTTTGCTTCTATGCTGACCAAGTTATGGGCCTCTTCTTTTAAAACACTGAGCATCAATCTGTAGACTGCTCCATCTTCACCTTTATACCGTCTTTGACCTGGTCCTCC
This sequence comes from Adiantum capillus-veneris, assembly GCF_014529385.1. NCBI lineage: Eukaryota > Viridiplantae > Streptophyta > Polypodiopsida > Polypodiales > Pteridaceae > Adiantum > Adiantum capillus-veneris. Next base: position 80,210,763 of record NC_140951.1, read on the forward strand.
AATTAGATTGGCTTCTATTGGTTGACCTATTGGATCTTGCAATTCTGGCTCTCGACTATAGGTCTGACCACTATAATCCATGTACAATGACCGTGATTGCATATGCACCAACTGTATGTTTTGCTGGCTTGTGTAGATTTTTGGAAAAACATTTGGGGTGACTTTCGGAACTTCTATCTGCACTTCATCTTTGAGTTTGCAATACCTGGCTTCACTGAAGCCTGTGAACATCTGGGAGTTCTCTGAATCTAGCTTCACTTTGATCAATAGAATCTTGGCTCATGTGTTGCTTTTGCTGCTCATCAAGTATCTATGGCCTTTTCAATCTGCATATAAGACTTTATCTCCATTGTATCCATATAGCTGTAAAATCTGCTATGTTGCAATTGTGCATGTGTTGCAGTTGCTACTGGCTTGCTCGGTTGTGCTTGAATTCTTGGCTCGATTTGAGTCCATGTTGGCTTGTTTTGTAAAAACTGTTTCCTAGCAAATTTTGGTATCGATTAGCAGAATTTCTCCTGCTTGATTTTGACTAATCTGCTTCAGCCAAAGCACTTTTGCAGTTGACGGCTCTTCAGACTCGCAACTGTTGATTCACTCTAGCTTGGAAGTTCCAGAATTGATTTAGGCCTTTGAAATGATAAAAATCTGGGCTCTGAATAGCATAATCTGCAATCCATCGTGATTTGTGCCCCTATTCGTCCAATTGGAAGCTAATTTGCAATGCAATTACTTGCACTTGCCCGTTTTTTATTTGTACGATGACCTCTAGTCCCTGGCGTTCTTTGTCTGAACTGTGGAAACACTGTCCAGAACTGGGCTAGAACTGTGATGACCTCGGCTCGAATGATCACCAATTGTTTTCGCACTTCCCTGTTTTTTTCCTGGTGATTTTTTACTATTTCTGGCTCTTCCGCGGTTTGCTCGTTTTGTGGTGTTTGATTCTCCCGACGGTGTGTTTTCTGCTTTTCTGTCTCCTTTTTTAATTTTTCTTGATTTTTTTTTGTGAAATCTTGAATTTTTCTAATTTTTTGTAAAAGTTTTGATTTTTAGGAATTTCTCTGTGAATTTTGTTATTTTTTTGTGGATCTGGTAATTTTTTGGAATTTTTTGATTCGTCAGTGATTTTTTCGATCAATTTATGAATTTTAGTGAATTTTTTGAGCTTTTATGAATTTTCTATAATTTTTGTGATTTTTTTAAGTAATTTATAAAAAATTTAAAGGATTTTTAATGACCTTTTATGAAATTTTTATAATTTTTGTGATTTATCTTTGAATTTTTTTTAGTTTTTATGAATTTTCTATGAGATTTTTATTTTTTATAAGTTTTTTGGCGAGTTTTTTCTAAATTTTTTGTAATTTTCTAAACCCTTTTGTGATTCTTTATTGAATTTTGGATTTTTTAATGTTTATATGTTTTATGAATTTTTATTTTTAATTTTTTTGTCATTTGATTATTTTTAATTATTTTTTTGTGAACTTAAGAACCTCTTTTTTTTAAAAGGATTTTTTTTAAAGTTTTTATTATTGTTTTTGTGATTTTTTCAAGCTTTTTGTGATTTTTGGATTGTTTTAAAACTTTTATTTATTTATTGAGATTTTACTTTCCTTGACTTATCTGCAGGCAACGCGTGGATGGGGTTGATCACCGGGGATTTGGGGTCGACTGTTGACAGCAGCGTTGATTGCGGGCCTGGCAACGTTGGCAGCTGGTGGAGGTGGGCTGTTGACTTGCAACCACTCGAGCGCGAAACGGGGAAGAGGGCGAGTCCTTGGCATGCAGTACGGGGCAGAGGAAGAGAGAGAGAGAGAGAGAGAGAGAGAGAGAGAGAGAGAGAGAGAGAGAGAGAGAGAGAGAGAGAGAGAGAGAGAGAGAGAGAGAGAGAGGGGGGGGGGGGGGGGGGGGGGGGGGGGGGGGGGCGCGTGGTCTGACCCACATGGGCAATGAAAGAGAGAGAGTATTAACAGCGGGAAGCACGAGACAGGAAGGGAGAGAGAGTTGACGGCGTGCAGGTGGGTTGACAGCGAGGGCCTGGCGCGCCATACGTAGCAAGAGAGAGAGAGGCGTGGTCACTTGGTACACAACAGAGGGGAGTGGGAGTGTGTGTATGTCTGTGTGTGTGTGTGTGTTGAAAAGGATAAAGAGGGTGAGGGGGATGAGAGAGACAGATAATAATAGCAAGAGAGAAAGAGGGAGTTAGAGAGGGAGTGAGGGGGATGAGAGAGAGAGAGAGAGATAATAATCGTCTGTGAGAGGGGGAGGAGACAGAGAGTGGGGGTGTGTGTGGGTGGTGTTCATGCGCCACGAAGCACGAGAGAGCGCACAGAAGAAGATGAAGAAGGAAGAAGAAGATTATTTTAACATCGTAGGAAACTATCCAAGAGACCGTAAAGATCTATCCGACGAGGAGAGTTCATGCGCCGAAAGGCACATCGGGAACCGAAAGAAGCTAAATTTGGTCCGAAAATTAGCCGAAACGCTAAAAATCACATGAAAATCCAAAAAAAATCGCCAAAAAAATCATGGAATCTCTACACAATTCTGCACATGTTTAGATTCTAGGGAGGTTAAGAATACCACCTTGATTACCTTTCCAATGAAGATTGATTGGACGGTTGAAAGCTCCAATCCTTGGTAGCAAATTAGAGTGTAAGTTAATTAAAATTAGTGAAACTAGCAAGGGGTTAGTGTGAAATTAGAGTGTGTAAACACACAATTGGCAAGATACAGTGACAAATTAGGGAATAATGAACACATGGCTTCATGCACACACATCCAAAAGCCACAAAAACATAAATACACAAGTGAAATTAGCGAGGAAACACATCCGATTATGCCACAATTACACTAGCGTAGGCCATCGTCCCCGGCAACGGCGCCAAATGTTGGGGGTTCCATCGTTGCGTAGCTCCAATGACCAACAAAATTATCAATCCGGTGGGATAAGCTACCCGGCTAGGGCATGGAAACACTCACACGATTAGTGAGCTAATCATGGCAGCACGAATGGTGACTCTACGAGGTGAGCTTCTCGGCCTATGGAGGAGCTAAGCCACAATGATGGGCAATCTCCACATCCACTTCTCTTCACCTCCAATCAAACACACAAGTGAAATTAGCGAGGAAACACGTCCGATTATGCCACAATTACACTAGCGTAGGCCATCGTCCCCGGCAACAGCGCCAAATGTTGGGGGTTCCATCGTTGCATAGCTCCAATGACCAACAAAATTATCAATCCGGAGAGATAAGCTACCCGGCTAGGGCATGGAAACACTCACACGATTAGTGAGCTAATCATGGCAACACGAATGGTGACTCTACGAGGTGAGGTTCTCGGCATATGGAGGAGCTAAGCCACAATGATGGGCAATCTCCACATCCACTTCTCTTCACCTCCAATCACACACACTAATAATTGCAAGACGCACACAACACTAATCCTATCATGCAACACACTAATCACAAGCACACACACACATAGATCTATCGAGCACCACACTCCAATCAAACCTACATGCACACACAAGCAAAAGAGGGCAATCACACAAGATTAGAGAGGGATTAACCACTAATTAGTTATGATCTAGCTAATCAAAGCATCATTAGCAATCACAAGAAGCATGAGAGAGACATCATGAAAGAGAATTAAGCATTGATTAGTGTTAATCAAGTCACATGAGCAAGGAGAAGCTCAAGGACTCCATAGCCACACACCTCAAGAGCTCTCACCAAAGAGTGCTCTCAACAAATGAGCTTGAGAACCCTAATTTTTTTTACACACTGCCTTATATACCTAGGGTAAAAATATGCAATGTCCGGGCGCCCAAGGCCTTTAGGGCTCCACCATTTATTGAATCTGCAACCTAGGCACACTATTGACATGTTCTTTACAGATTGGAATTCCCATTGAGCATGTAACACATTAAAAATATTACAATGGCTTGAATAAGTTGGGAATTTACAATACATGACCATTTTGGAAAAATGTGGACAATGTGTATCTCCAATCTTTATAGCTTCTTCCTGTTGATCTTTGATGTGCATCCATAAGGCTCAAACCTTTAGTAGCTTTTGTAAACTAACATTGACTCAGTTAACACCCAAATGCACGCAACAACATTCTTATGTCCATTACCCCAAGAAAAACTCCATCTTAGCCCTCCACTAATAGTGAGAAAGAAAATTTAAAAGGCCACGGATGAGATTATGCATTGCATGGATTTAAAATTGAAAGAATGGCTTGCAAATTTACACATTCTAGAAAACACATACATTGCTTACCTTAGGTCAACAATATCTGTATCAACTATTTTCATGAAAAACCAAATGCAAAACATCTATACAAATAATTTCAACAAGGTCCTTTTTGAGTTATGGGGTGCCAACACAAGCATTTTATTTGTTTTAAATGCACGTGATGCAACTGATTATTGCACTTCTTTTGTAATCAGAATGGATACCATTGTGACGAAAACAATCAAGGATCAACTAACATGGTGTGCTGATAATAAAAACACAAATACTATTGATAGCCTGGGTTCCTCGCAACTGCCACTACGCTCTGATTGCCAGTGTAGATAGTGTTGGCAGTGTCCTATCAAACACCCAAATCATCCATAAGGCATCCGAGCCATACACACTCACTCGTAGCTGTGAAGACTGTCCTATACTCAGTCTCACAACTGGAAGTGTCCACAATAGGTTGCTTCTTGCTCAACCATGATATGCATGAACTGTCGAGCATGAAACAAAACCCACTCGTGGACACTCGCGTTAAACTAGACGTAGCCAAAGCATAACAATCTGATGCATAAGATGTAGGGCGAGATCCTGAACGAGTACGACTAAACAAAGGTACATCCAATTTACTATCACGCAAAGTATGCACCAGTCATTTAGACATACCTCTAGCCAACTCATTCTCAATCCTTTCCTCATCAAGTACATCATGTACATCTGCATCAATAATAGGTTGATCTGTAACATTTTTAGAAACCCCCATAGGCTATACATTTCCCTCATTGGAATTTACATTCAAGGGCTGAACAAAATCTTCCACAAACACAACATCCCCTGAAACCAAGATACACTTTGTTTGCGGATGATATAACCTGTAGCTTTTAAATTCAGCACTATAACCAACAAAAATACATTTGATAGCCTTACCATCCAATTTTTTGTGCTGCGTTTGTGGCACCAAGCATATGCCAAACAACAAAAATACGCATGTGCTCAATAGAAGGCTTTCTATCATGCCATGCTTCATATGGAGTCATAGAATGCAAGCTTTTGTAGGACACCTGTTAAGTACATAAGTGGCACACATTATAGCCTCAAGCAAAAACAAATGTGGTAAAGCTTGACTTTTGACCTTACATATTGCCATTTCCATAAGAGACCTATTTTTCCTCTCAACAACACCATTTTGCTGAGGTGTATTCAGAACTGTACATTGGTGTTTTATTCCACCACTAGCCAGAAATCCATTAAATTCATGAGACATATACTCCCCCCCTCAATCGAAATGGAGGGTGCCAATAGTACATTTCGAGACATTTTTAGCCATAGCGATAAATTGCTTGAAGCACAAAAACACTTCGGGATTCGCCTCAAGCAGATACACCCATGCATGCCTAGAGTAATCATCAATGAAAGTCACGAAGTAATGGTAATTGCCCAAGGATGGAGTTTTCATGGGCCCAAAAACATTATTATGCACAAGCTACAACCTACATGTGGCCCTGACTGAACCATCCTACGAAATCTTTGAATGCTACATCTTACTCAAAATACAGCCCTCACAAACATGTTTGACAAGTGCTTCAAGAGGTGGCAAATAAGCAACCATATTAGATTTTTGCAAATGCAAATGCAGCAAACTGGCAAAATTCAGATGCCCAAAATGTGCATGCCAAAGTTTTGCATCTGAAATAGCCTTAGAATCCACAACTGCATTTGTAAAATTTTGCCCACACTTGTCATACAAAGTGAGCTTATATAGCCCACAACATAAAATGCCAGATGCAACAATTTCATCACTAAAACTGAGATCATGTACTGTACATCTATCATCCACAAATTTGACTACAAGACCAAGTCTAGCAAGTGCAGATACAGACAAAAGATTCTTCTTGATCCTAGGTACATACAATGTATCAACAAGTGTGAAAGAAATTCCATTTGCAGCAGTAAGCACAATCTTTCCCACTACCTTAACGGGATAAGAGGCATTGTTGGCACAAGTGACTGAATTTTCATGAGGGATATCCTCGAGAGAGATAAACAAGTCACGATGTGAGTTAATGTGCTTTGTAGCACCACTGTCAAAACACCACACATGTGAATCTGCAACAACTTACATGAGGAGTAATAGTGTGCTTCACAGAAGAAACAATCAATGCATGAGCCTGTGCATCTTTTACATCTCAACAAGCTTGCTCAGCCATAGGCAAAACAACTCTGACAACAACAATCCTGCCATCGAAACCTGCAACATCCTCGACATCTTTTACATCCTCAGAACTAGGACGTACGTAAATGCCTTGCACAATATTCTAGACACCCTTTGACAGAAGGACATGTTGCATCATCTAAGCCCACATAGGGTAATTGTCCCCATCCAATCTAATCCTCAACAGCAAACATCTTGAACACATCTGTGTTGTTTTCAGCCATGGCAAATGTTGCACATGATGTGAAAACTACTTGAAAAGAGGAGAAACAAAGTGGGAACAACACGCGCTATATTGCAAAAAGTGTAGAGGAGTGTAAGGGACTTGTTATGTAGAAAATGACACTGGCAAAAATTCTAACAAAATAGCATGCACAGTACTTCCTGTAGTATTAACGAAGACCGAAATGAGCCCAAATCAGAAATCTGAACAGATTGAGCTCTACAAGTTTTCTGAAGTATTTTTTGACTTGCTAAAGCTCGCCAAAGCTCACAAAAATCGGAGAAAGTGGGCAGGCATGTGCTGGAACTGTTGGCGACTAAGTCCAATAATTCTACTACTATGAAAAATGGCATGACCAAGTACAACAAAGTGGTTTCATTGCAAGAACATGTAGATAACCAAGTACATTGCACAAATGTTGTATCGGCTAGCACCACTAGCACAACAAGTGACTCAATCTCTAGCAAAAGGTATGACGTTAAGCTTGATACTCTTAAACAAGGTAAGCATATAACACACGACAAGGATCTCTTAAAGACATATATTTATATGCTTAACATAAACTTCCACTGCAAACTTAGAGAGCTAAACTATCGAGGAATAAAAAATTTCAACGACATCATGCTCCAGAAACGCCTACACCCAAACACACCTTTAAGCCTTTTCTTGATCGGTGGAGTTGGCACTTTGTCACTGCTTGTGTAAGGCCTCTTATGACACTACACTAGAGACTCACATCAACGTGAAAATTTCCCTGTTGCCTTGCTGATGGCTTACATAGGCAAAACATCTTTCAATATAGTGGGTACCACTATTCATTGAGCTCTCCACTTAGCATTATTGACAACACCACCCACATCACTATATCAACAAAAAACTAGATTTGTTGTCGACTCACTATGAACAACTATGGCCTTGATGTAATAATGTGCGGTGATTTGCATCAAATAAGCCTTGTCCGAGATGCATGGATTTTTAGAGAGCAAACACACTTGCTAGGAGCCATTGCTCTTGGCTATTGGTAGTTCACAACAAAATGCCATGAACTTAAGATCACCATCCGCCAACACGATCTTTACTAAATTGCTATTTTTAATATAATTCGAGAGGGAAAGCAAACATATTTTGACATAGACTCATTGAATAGATCCTTCTTTAGGATGCCTCCAGGAGGACATGACACACCACACCTTTTGTACACAAACAAGGGCAAAGATAACCACAATAACAAAGTTTACCAAAACATGTTAGAACAACCCTTTATACTATGTACTATTGACAAAAGACACACCAACTTGCGAAGGGACTGTGCAAATACTAGAAGATCCCCAATCGACAAGTGGATTACATATAATACTCCAGATAAAACCTAGTATGGAAATATAGTTGTGCATTGGAAACCACAACATTACATATGGCCTTGTTAATGGTGCTGAAGGGAAGTTCATGGGAACCTTTTCAGATCACGCAAAAGAGTCTATTTGGAGACAATTTAGCTTGCCTGAAATTGGGAGCAAAATGAGATATGAATCGAGATCCTTGTACACACCCAACATCCTAAGGATTTTCATATATGTAAAAAAATTCTTAATGTTGTAACAAGGAAACAATTCCCTATCCAGCTTGCATCAACAAGAACAATCCATAGGTCTCAAGTCTTGACAATGACAAGCCTTGCATTCAGTTCACACAACATACATGGCCATGGTTTGGTTTACACAACCCTTTCATGAATAAGAGACCCAAAATATTTGTATTTACTTGAAATTCTTGTGCACAAGCGTATCAATGCTGCATTGTGCAACATCAGTCTCATTGACTATGGGAAGAGGCAACATGTATTGCTTTGCAAAGAAACATGGTAGTAGCAAAATAGACAACATGAACATCCATTCACTAAACACAATTTTCCTACGCAAACACATGCAAAATATTCATGTTAACATGTCGTTGATGTCATCTGACATCTTGTGCTTGCAAGAAACAAGGCTACAAAAAACATAATCAATCTCATTGGAGGCTATCTTCTCAAGCGGGACTCTTGGAGTGGCAATTTACTACAATGAAACCTGTCGTAAAATCTAATATCTACCTATTTGAAAAAGACTTTCTCATATTGATCCAATCATTTAATATGGGGGAGATGAATGGAAACAAGAGGTAGAATATAGACATGTGCATATAATGGAGCTTAGAAGACCTTAGGGTTAGCTTCATTAAAGAACTCCAAAGGTTAGTGTTAAAAGTCCTTAGACCTAGGACCTTAAGAAAGCTGGGGCAGTGACCTTGATGTGGGAACCCTACCCAAGCTTGAGGTGCTTATCGTGCTTGCTGACTAAGGTGCTCAAGGTGTTTGTGGGAACCTTGCCCAAGCTTGAGGTGCTTGTCATGCTTAAATGACTAAGGTGCTTGAAGTGTTCAATTCAAACATGATCTTTCAAGAGGCATAAAAGATTGTCATGCGTAAATGACTAAGGTGCTTGAAGTGTTCAATTCAAACATGATCTCTTAAGAAGCATAAAAGACACATGTCAAGATCCTCCCCATTTTGCCCTCATGATGTGCTTGAATCCTGTTGGATAGGCTTTAAAGGGGTCCAATGATAATTTAGATGCATTTAAATAAATAATTAAGCTCTTTCTCTCAAAGAGGGAAAAGAGGGCACTTGTCCAAATGATATAATTAAATAATACAAAAGAGAGAGAGAGAGAGAGAGAGAGAGAGAGAGAGAGCATGAGAGGGGGACTGATTTGGGCATCCTTATTGTCATTCTCTCTCTCTCTCTCTCTCTCTCTCACACACACACACACACACACACACACACACACACACACACACTTTGATGGTGTGAAGCAAAGAACTCCTTCTCCAAGCTTGAGAAGTTGAGAGCCTACACCAACAACACTTGGCTATGGAATGCAAATCCAACAAAGAACCAAGCTTCAAAGGCATGCTCATCTTCTCTATCATTTATATTACTATGCTAAGCTAAGCTACAAGAGTAATCTATGGTGAGGAAGGTACTTCTTTCTCGTATATGTTACTTCGTCTTTCTCTTCCCTACTCTCATTCCCTACTAGCTCTCTCCACCTTTGAAGGTGTTTGAGGTCTTGGGACTGAGGCCGATAAGGGCATAATTTTGATGCATGAAGCTTTCCATCTTCATTGTATCGACTAGGTCTTAAGAAACACAAAGCTTGTATTGTACCAAGTCTCTCATTATGGGAGAATCTATAATACAAAAGCCTTTTGGAGGGGGGACCGGCTCCAAATAAATTCGTGTCAACTTCTCTAATTCTTTCTCTTGCAAAGTATTATTCATGCCAAGCTAATTAGTTATAATGAATATGTTGCTATCTATGCTCTTGAAGAATTCTCTTAAAAATGATCACTATAGTCATTTTAATTCCGCTTCTTTCCATGTTACAAGTTTAATTCCGTTACAAAACCTTTAGAAACACATCATCACATATCATTAAAAGAAATATTGTTGTATGTCCGTCTCACGACCAAGAAAAGGACAAAAACATCAAAGTAGCCACAGTTTACAAAGCACCTATATTGCTAGTGTTCCACTTATGATACTTCCTCCCTTCTCCTCCAGTATCCACATTACTGTCTTTAGTACAACTTTTCTTTCACAGCATCGAGCTCTGCAAATAGATCACCTTTCCGCTAGCTTCCATGGCAGGCCATTTTCCATTTACAATTAACTTGTTCTACACGCTAACCCTCGTGAGAAATTTGCTATGGTTGGGCAGGCCAAACAAGAACAAGAAATTGGGCCGCCAATGTGGAAACTTTGTTACACCACCGCGTACACTTTACTGTCGTTTCTTTACTACGCAGAGCTGACCAGAAGGAGTTCATGGCCCTGAAGGTCGTGAACATGGTGGTGGAGCTGAGTATAGCTCACCACCCATGTCTCAACAGTCCAAACAGTGACCAAAAATCGCCCAGCAGCTGGGGTTGCAGCTCCTCTTTCAAGTTGCAGCCCACACAAAGATGGGTGCAGACGCAGACAACATGCTTGCCGTTGTCCATGACAACCCAATCTTTGACAGAAGATTCCCGTTGGCAGAAGCCATCGTCTTCAATGGGCCAAAGGTTCCCTCTTAGCGATGTAATTGAGGCTCAGCAATTCAATCGCGACCTTCTTGGTCGCATCTTTGATGTTGCTGGTCTCATGGAAGACCTTGAAAAGGATACAGATGCACATAACATACTCAATGGCTACCTCATGGCCACTCTTTTTTATGAGCCTTCTACTCGCACTCGACTCTCCTTTGAGTCTGCTATGAAGAGGCTGGGCGGTGAAGTTCTTACAACAGAAAATGCCAAAGAATTTTCGTCTGCGGCCAAAGGTGAAACATTAGAAGGTGAGTTGGTCTTTCTTCTAAAAACCTAGGCAGGCATATATGAATAAGCATTATGTTGGGGACCATTCACCAGGCTCAATCGGGTTCTTGTGGACGATGTCAATCCATAACACACAGTTTTGATTGGGCTCAGATTACTTGCATCTATGCTAGAAATGATTTTGTGTTTTAGTTCAGTCAATGCCCCCCCCCCCCCGCCCCGGGGGCAAATGAAAAAAAAAAGCACCCTTGAGGCTGGGACCATGTCTCTTGCTAGCACACTCTCTTATACACATGCCCGTGTTCTTGCCTTGCACCTTCGTTTGCATTCTTGTCTACTATGTTGCACAAAACGTTTCCAAACTGGAAATGGCGACCTACAAGACAAATTAAAAACGGCAACGAAAAAAGCCAGGAAATGGCGGGGTATACATAATTGAGAGTACATAATAATGAACTACACACTACTTGAAAATATAGAACTTCAAATCAACTTGAACCTGATGCATATTACATTAGAACTAGTTCAAAAGTACATCTCAAACAACAATAATCCTACATTGCTTCCAGCTTATCGATTTCGAGCTCCAATTCTTCTTCAATCGAGCTTTCAAATGGCCTCACATCTTGTACATCCCAACGCTCACATGGGCTTGATAAGTAAGAGGGTTCTTTCCTGGCTATCAATCTCAAATTGCTATGCGCATATACAAGATCATCCACCATTTGATGTTTTAACTGATTGTGCTTCACAAAGTGTATAAACTCATATGTAGACCAATTTCGCTCAGAAGCTGAAGCACTACATATTTGAGATAGAATCCTGATTGCCAAAGCTTGAAGAAGGGGAGTATCCTCCCCATAGTTCTCCCACCATGGAACGGGGGAAAGCTTTTCCATGTCGTCCAAGGCATTTGCCTCACCAAAGTTGCCTTGTGCACCGATATACTCTGACAAGTTTGCCTTCAATTGCGACTTTTCCGCAACATTTCTTGCCTCTTTATTCACTTTGCTCTACAAATCCTTCATGATTTCCGAATCTTTGTTGAGCAATTTAAAAGACCATCTCGGATTCAAAAGAAAAGCAGTTGCATGAAGAGGAGAATGCATCATGATCCACCGTGCTTGTATGAACTCATTCATGTCCTCAAACATCTCCTTGCCATTGACCTCCTCTGTCAAAAACTCCTTTGTCTTCTCAACCATTTGATCAATGCCCTCAAAGATGTCACCCATACACGCATCGTCCTTATCTACCATTCGTAACATTGCTATAATTGGCCAACATACCTTACATACCTTTCAATGTCCTCCCAAAAACTAGTTGGCAATTTGCTGCTCTCTATTGTCTGTGCATCTTCATTCTGGCTCTTCCAAGCATCCCACCCTTGGGATGTAACTAAGTGCTTTAATGGTGTCTTCACTCGCACCAACCTATGAAGCATCATAAAATGCAAAGCGAAACGTGCATCTCCTGACAAGCTTCAACTTAGAATGCTTACCAAACATAGCACGAGTTGCATCATGATTTGTAATGAATTGCTGGACTTCCTTTCCCTTTGAGATTGCCTACTCCATCCATGTAATCTCCATCAAATCTTTCAAGAGAAGATTCAAGCAATGCGTAGCACAAGGTGTCATAAATTGATGACGTGTCAAGCCACTGAAGAACGGAGCCAATGTGCAAATCCCCGCCGAGGGGCTTAAACCCTAAGAAGAAGAAGCAGAAGAAGAAGAAGTCCTACCAACTCATGGGACACGTCCTATGGGGCCTAGGGGACCTAAAGGCACTGAAACTAAAGCGGGACCAACACACAAAAAGCGTAGATTATGATGACGTGGCAGGTGTACGGACAACCCGAAAAACGCGCCCACGTCAGCATGTACTGATTCCGTGATTTACATTTCAGCGCAAGCTTTTGAGGCAGATGCTTTTCATGAATTGCTTTTCATGGGCCAAGGGCCTTTAAATACGTGCAAAGGGCTTAGTCTCTTGCACTCTTTCGGGTGAAGGTGCAGAGCGCGAGTAGTGGCATTGTATCGAGTTCAAGCGATATAAAGAAATACCGAAAGGGACGCCAAGGTTTGGGGCCAGTGCTTTCTTGGGGTGGAACTCCGTCACTCCGTGTTTTGTGCATCTCTTTCAGTTGAGTTGTTATTTGAAGTGCTTAAAGTTGTTCAGTTTGTTCTTTACTGTTGGCACGTGGTGCCCGTCCCGTGACAATGGTATCAAAGCTTCAGGCGTGTGCTTTTCTGAAAGCATACCGGTCCCACCAAAGAGTAGACAGAGCACTCTGGCGCTTCAAAAGTTTACACGAAATTTTATCAAAGAATCTTCATGCCCCGACCCCTGACTTATTACCCAGTCCACCCTTACTTCATTGCGCATTGGGCGCACTCTCGTCTTCATCGCTCTGTCTTATAGGGCATAACCTATTAGGAACCCATGACATGGCGTTCATAGATTCGGCAGAGTACTTGCAGTTTATCCTCGACGAGCTTCACGACATTCTTTCGCGGCATCCTCAGCAGAATCTCCCGATGTTGTAAAGTTTTCAACAGTTTCCGAATTACATGTTACCCCCTCTGGCACGAGAAAGTACAAGAGCTTTTAACCGACAACCGTCCCAGCCGTTTGTTCCGATCGGGGGAGTTTTGAGGAATATGGTGTAGCCATTTGACCTTGATCCAGTGCAACCACCTTTGCCACCCCCGTTACCCCCACCTCCCCCATCACCACCGCCACCACGTTACAATCGTTGGTGTCACCAGGAGGTGTATTTTTCCTGTTGCCTTCCGTAAATAAGTATTAGATATATTTATTTTATTTTTACTTGTTTGTCCCAAAACCCTTGAAAAGGTGCAAGTGGACATTGCATGGCCAGTGTGAAACGGCTGTAGCCAAATGGGTTTCTCACATCGGGGATCTAGGTCGGTCAGACAGGCACTGCTCGGGCCAGTTTAGCACTGAATTCTGATGAGTATGGAAGCTCGTGTGCGCCAAACTGGAATTTGGGCCACTCGTCAAGTCATTGCAACTTTATAAGTTGAAAGGGGCCAGTAAATTAACCCACATTGTAGATGTTGGTCAAATGGTAGTCTTCAATGATGGTCAGGAGACCGATAGGGACGCCATGGAAGCATCTCCTAAAATTTAGGGAACTGCTATTTTTGACCGGAAAATGTGTTCGCGCCATTAGCTCTAGAATGACAAGGGGAACATTCTATTGCTCTGATGCCAAGTCAACTGACGCACCAGTTGAGATATTTTTAGCAGGGAAAGCCCAAACTCGGAAACTGGGCGACGTGTCGGCCTGTGAGCGATTCTGCGACTCTCGGAGGCAAAAACGAGCTGCATATCAACAAAGGGGGCGCCATTTTCAGCCTCAGGTGGATTGTAGCAGGTACAGAAGCTATGGAATGCTTACCTTGCCCTCTATGCACAGTATGGTGACGGGAGTGATGCCCCGCACGCTACATACTGCTCTCTTTCTCCCCTACATACAGTATTGTATGCCCCAGTAGTGGGCTTCTCATTTGACCTATGTACAGTTCTGGGGGTTTATGCGCGTTTGCCAAGGCAAGAGCCTTCTGAACAGGAAACGGATTAGCTAATTGCTAATCCCCCACAGGTATGCACAGTTCCATCACGAAAGATTGCGAGTTTGGAGAGTTTTCTCGCGTGAAAACTCGTCCAATTCACATGGGAATTGTCCCATTGCGTGCGGGAGCCATTGGGACACGTGTAGGCGTGTTCGCTCCGCTAAAAACGATCCGAAACAGGGAATTACAGCCTGCTGTGTTTTTCTGCAGGTTTAGGGTTTCGCACCTAAACTGCAAGGGAACATCGGGGGAGCCTCATGAGAGCCTTGGGATGCGTGTACAGGCTTTTGGGCTCCCGGCAGTGAAAAACAGAGAATTACAGCCCACTGAATTTCTGTGACAGCTCACCAGAAAGCTTCCAGATAGCGAGGGAATCCGTCCTAGACAGGTGTTTTTGACCTACAGGGGTTTTTGCGTCGTTATGTTGCCAAAATCAGGTCGAAAACCTGCGTTTTCAGCCCTCGCCAGGTTTGGACAGCTTTGTGAAAGCTTGTGCTAAGTGGTCGGATCGTCTACCTTAATTTGAATAAAGAAATACCGAAAGGGGCGCCAGTCTTTGGGGCCTACAGGGTGTCAGTCTCGTGTGCGCAGTGACATTCTAGTCGCTGGACGCAACTGTGTTCTCTTCCCTTCTCAGTGCTCTGTGTAAAGTTAACAGGTAATTGAAATAGTATCGCCCTCTACGTTGTACGGGCCGGTTATATGGTTCCATCGACGGGATAGTCACTTTTTCTTCAAAAAGTGCAGCGTGGATTGTTGTGGGTGAAAGCAACACAGAGCTTGTCGATATGGAAGAGAAGAGAGACCAAGTACCTAAAGAGGGATCTTCCTCACATGGCACATAGAAAATTCCTTCAACTCTTCAAGAAGAGGACAAGTTGTTTAGAACTCAACTGCGTTGTTGCATGGACATGTTTTAGCAGTTGGCTAACAACCCAAGGATGCAAGAATTCTTACAGGCTCCGACACAGGGTTTTCAGCCTCCTACACAGGGCATGACTGAGCCGTTGCAGGAAAAGGAGATTTCCAATGCGCAGAGGACTCATGATGCTTGAGGGAAAGCCCATGTGGTTGAGCAACTAGCGGTGTCCAATGATCCAAAGCAACTTGCTTTAGCTGGACAGGAACCGTTTGTGAATGGTCAAGGGAGCAATGAACAGGCTATGCGTCAGACCCTTCCATTACCTAATACTTATCCTGGTTATTTTGGAGGTGGTTCAATGTTTCAAGCTATGGTTGGACCTTCCACAGGTTATATGCCAGGGAATGTGTTCGGGACAATGCAAACAGGCATGGGTAACCCTATGTACGCGAACATGGGTGTCCAACCAGGTTTTCAGGGTGCCTATGGCCAGTTTCGAGTGCCTGGAACACAATTTGGTATGGCTGGTTTTTCGCAGCCATGCGTACAAATGCAGATATGACAGGGAAAATAGTTGATGCGAGTGCTGGAATGAACACTCATGGAGCACCACTGTTACAGGCATCTGTTTATGATAATGTGGCTCCTTTGAGTCAGCCTAAGGATTACAAGGAAGGTGGGCAGGGAATGAAGTTTGAAACTTTCAGAGGAACTGAGGACCAATTAAAGGCTTTGACCTTCATACAGCAGTTCGATGCAGCTTATGTTGGAGGCAACTTCACGGAATCTTCAAAGATACGCAAGGCTGCCACTTTCTTGAAAGGGAATGCGCTTCAATGGTGGACCGCATTGTTGAACCAAGGTCAAGCCCCAACAACGTGGGTCCAATTCAAACAGCATTTTGCGCCTGCATGGTTGACAAACACTTTTGAAGTGGATGTGATGACAGAATGGCACGAGTTGAATGCTAAACAGTGTGCGAATTTGGAAGAGTACAATAAACAGTTTTGGGCCGCACTGTTGCTAGTCACCTCTTACAGGTTTGTGCCTTTGTCAGAACAAATTGAGAAGTACTGTTGCGGATTGCCCAAGAAAATCAGGAACTACTGCACAAAGACTACTGTCATGAATATGTTTCAATTGATAGAGAATGCAAGAGTGGCCAACAATCTGTCGAAGGGAGATTCCGATGGATTTAATAGCCACAAGAAAGGGGCCCATGGAAAACAGTTTTCAGCCAAGGGCAATGTTGCAGCAAAGCCTTCTGAGTCTCCTGCAAAGAAGCCCTCCACTCAAGAAGCTGATACGTCCAAGAAGCAGTCTAAATCTTCTTCGGAACGAGGACAAGGACAAAAAAGGCATTTTTCTGGCAAAACTTTTGAAGAACGGAAAGCTCTTAGGGAGGCCAAGAAATGCTACATTTGTGAACAGGAAGGACATTTTGCAAATGAGTGCCCACAGAAGAAGTCACAGGATAAGGTTGACAAGTCAGACCATAAAGGGAAGAAGCCAAAGCCGAGTGCAGGACTTGTTCCAGATTTGGTTGGAGATCAGCCAAACACAGATGCCACGGAGCTGTGCAGAGCTTGGGGCAAAGTTAGAGACCAGACAGTGCTGGTTTTCTTTGATCCAGGAGCCCGTGCAAATTTCATATCACCAGAATTGGCATCAAAGTTGGGCATTCGTGCAGAGGAGATGGGTATGAAAGGCGAAGCAGGTTTGGCATGCCCATGACATTCAGAGCTTGTTACTCCCATTCTGGGAAAGCTTCGTCTGCACATTCAGAGCTATGTGGATGCGGAAGAATTTCATATTATGCCGCTTGAGGGCTGTGATGTGTTATTGGGTATCCCATGGTGTTACAGGTTGCATGCTATGGTGGATACTTACAACAAAAAGATTACCCTTGTACATAGAGGAAAGACTCATGTCCTTGATGTAAAGCTTAAAGGCGAGTCTGTTCGAGTTGTTTCTGCTTCTGCTATTTCATCTGTAATAAAGAATCATCTTTCTGCGTACTTGATCTTTGCAAAAGAAGTACCTCAAGTTGTATCTAATTTGTCTACCTTAGATAAAGACAGGTCAACTTTTTTGAGTGGTTTCAGTGATTGTTTTTCGGACTCTTTGCCAGGGGAGTTACCTCCTGAGAGACCCGAGGATCATACTATAGATCTTGTGCCAGGTTCTAGTCCACCGAATAGACCACCATACAGGGTTAGTGCAGCCCAGCAGAAAGAGATTATGGGTCAGGTCAACGAGCTTTTAGAGAAGGGGCTGATTCAGCCTAGTTCATCCCCTTTTTGTTCGCCTGTACTCTTAGTGCAGAAGAAGGATGGTTCATGGCGCATGTGCATTGACTATCGCGCCTTGAATAAGAATACTATCAAGAACAGGTTCCCCATACCGAGGATAGATGACATTCTTGATCGGCTTGAGGGAGCGTCATTGTTTACAAGAATAGACCTAAAGAGCGGGTATCATCATATACGCATTAGACAAGAAGATGTCCATAAGACTGCGTTCAAGACAACATTTGGCCTCTATGAGTTTCTTGTCATGCCATTTGGTCTCACAAATGCACATTTAATAGAATGATGGACATAATTTTTAGACCACATAGAAACTTCGTGGGTACCTTCTTTGATGACATGATTGTCTACTCAAAGTCTGAAGAGGAGCATAGGGATCACTTGACCGCAGTTTTCAATGAGCTACGCAAGAATAGGCTACTCATTAATGCGAAGAAAAGTGAGTTCTTTTTGCAAGAGATTCATTTCCTTGGGCACATTGTTTCAAAGGATGGGGTACGCATGGATCCCGCTAAAGTGGAAGCAATTAGGTCATGGCCAGACTTGAAGTCCGTACATGACATTCGAAGCTTTCTAGGCTTATGTTCCTATTACAGGAGGTTCATCCGAAATTTTGCTGAGATTGCTTCTCCACTCCATGCACTGCAAGGAAAAGGAGTTACTTTCAAGTGGACAGCCAAGGAAATTTTAGCGTTCAAACACTTGAAAGAGAAGCTGACTTTAGATCCGGTAATTATTTTGCCAGATCTTTCTAAACCTTTTGTGGTTCAATGTGATGCGTGTGGCCATAGTCTTGGTGCAGTTCTAATGCAGAATGGCCGAGTAGTCGCATATGAGAGCAGAATTCTTTTGAAGACTGAAAGGAACTTGCAAGTCTATGAGAAAGAATTGCTGGCAGTAATTCATGCTCTCACTAGTTGGAAACACTATTTGCTAGGGGCTGATTTTGTTGTCCAAATGGATCATCAAACCTTGCGATATTTTCTTACACAGACGAAGTTGTTTGAGAAGCACATGCGATGGGCAAACATCTTGTCAATGTTCCATTTTTAGATTGTGCATGAGCAAGGGAAAAAGAACGTGGTGGCTGATGCGTTGTCACGAAAGCCCCAAATTTCAGCAGTGTCAATTCCGTACCATTGTGAACTAGACGAAATGAAGACACAATATGCTGAAGATTCAGATTTTGCAAGGATCTATGACCAGCTTGTTGATGGGCAACATCATGAGCACTATATGCTTAAGAATGACTTTCTCATGATGCATGGAAAGTTATGCGTCACTAAACAGTTACGGCCAAAGATTTTGATGGAAAGTCATGCTCCACCTTATGCTTGGCATCGTGGAATTGATGCGACAGTGAAAGGGGTTGAGGCATTCTTCTATTGGCCAGTTTTGCGTCAAGATGTTGACACATTTGTAAGATCATGCTTAGTATGCCAAAAAGTCAAATTTGACAGACAAAAGCAACCGGGATTGTTGCAGCCATTGCCGATCCCTGATAGGCCATGGGAAAGTATAGCAATGGACTTTATCTTTGATCTTCCAAGGACGCAAACAGGAAATGATGGGATTTGGACTATCATTTGTAGGTTCAGTAAGTAGGCCCATTTCATTCCTGTTAGGAAGAAGATAAAGCCAGAACACATGGTCAAGATATTCATGAGCAATATCTTTAAATATCATGGGATGTCTCAGTCAATTGTCAGTGACAGGGATCCACGTATGACGAGTCTTTTCTGGAAGGCATTGTTTGAGAACATGGGCACTACGCTCAAGTTCTCTTCTTCGTTTCATCCGCAAACTGATGGACAGTCAGAAGAGGCAAATTCTACTGTCTTGGACCTGCTCAAATGTTATGTCTCAGAGCACAAGGCAACTTGGGAACACCATCTCCCATTGGTTGAATATGCTTACAATAACACTATGCATACGTCAACAGGTAAGGCACCATTTGAGATAGTGGAAGGAGGAAAGAAAGTCCCGCCCATTTTGCAGACTAAGGACAAGATATTTGAGGCAGACAAGTATGTGCAAGATATGGATGAAACATACAGGAAGATAAAGATTGCTCTTGAGAAGACTCAGGCTAAGCAAAAGAAAGCTGCTGATCGTCACCGTTGTGAACTTGTATTTTCACTTGGTGATTGGGTGCTTTTGCGCTTTGAAAAGGCCAGGTTAAGGAAAAGGAAAGGCAAGGAACGCTTGTTTCCTAAGCTCAGTATGCGATATTATGGTCCTTTTCAGATTTCAGAAAAGATTAGCGATATAGCTTACAGGTTAAAGCTACCAGAAGGCTGGAAAATACATAATGCTTTTCATGTCAGCCTTCTAAGGCCCTTTGTTGGTGATGTGCCAGAGAATATGCTTGATGAGGAACAACCTGAAGTGGAAGAATTGGATGAAATCCTTGTTCTTGAACAGATATTGGCACATAAAGAAAGAAAGGTTAGAGGAAAGGTTGCAAGACGCTATTTGGTGAAGTTCAAGAACTATCCATCATTAGATGCCAAATGGATGGAAGAGTCTGAATTGCTTGATTCACCTCAGCTATTGCAATTGTATCTTGAAGCCTTTCAAATGGAACCCACAGTGACTTGATGCAACCTTTTTGGAGCAAGGCAAGAGCATGGTTCATGATGCTCAAGAGAGTAGTTAAGCAATTGTATCTACTCTTTCCATACAGAATTTAGCTAGAGAAGTTTGTGCTCAAGAGTACACTAGAAGACTTCTATGCTTGATATATGTGTCGTAGCCAGGTTGGTGGGATTGTTTAATCGTCCAACGCTACATTTCCGGAAGCATGTATATCTTGGATTCCCATCATAGAATATATGTGATATCAGGAGATATTTGCATGTATTATTGGCATGCAAGCGAGGTCGCTTGCAGTATTTCAAGGGTGGGGTGTGTCACCAGGAGGTGTATTTTTCCTGTTGCCTTCCGTAAATAAGTATTAGATATATTTATTTTATTTTTACTTGTTTGTCCCAAAACCCTTGAAAAGGTGCAAGTGGACATTGCATGGCCAGTGTGAAACTGCTGTAGCCAAATGGGTTTCTCACATCGGGGATCTAGGTCGGTCAGATAGGGACTGCCTGGGCCAGTTTAGCACTGAATTCTGATGAGTATGGAAGCTCGTGTGCGCCAAACTGGAATTTGGGCCACTCGTCAAGTCATTGCAACTTTATAAGTTGAAAGGGGCCAGTAAATTAACCCACATTGTAGATGTTGGTCAAATGGTAGTCTTCAATGATGGTCAGGAGACCGATAGGGACGCCATGGAAGCATCTCCTAAAATTTAGGGAACTGCTATTTTTGACCGGAAAATGTGTTCGCGTCATTAGCTCTGGAATGACAAGGGGAACATTCTATTGCTCTTCTGCCAAGTCAACTGACGCACCAGTTGAGATATTTTTAGCAGGGAAAGCCCAAACTCCGAAACTGGGCGACGTGTCAGCCTGTGAGCGATTCTGCCACTCTGGGAGGCAAAAACGAGCTGCATATCAACAAAGGGGGCGCCATTTTCAGCCTCAGGTGGATTGTAGCAGGTACAAAAGCTATGGAATGCTTACCTTGCCCTCTATGCACAGTATGGTGACGGGAGTGATGCCCCGCACGCTACATACTGCTCTCTTTCTCCCCTACATACAGTATTGTATGCCCCAGTAGTGGGCTTCTCATTTGACCTATGTACAGTTCTGGGGGTTTATGCGCGTTTGCCAAGGCAAGAGCCTTCTGAACAGGAACCGGATTAGCTAATTGCTAATCCCCCACAGGTACGCACAGTTCCATCACGAAAGATTGCGAGTTTGGAGAGTTTTCTCGCGTGAAAACTCGTCCAATTCACATGGGAACTGTCCCATTGCGTGCGGGAGCCGTTGGGACACGTGTAGGCGTGTTCGCTCCGCTAAAAACGATCCGAAACAGGGAATTACAGCCTGCTGTGTTTTTCTGCAGGTTTAGGGTTTCGCACCTAAACTGCAAGGGAACATCGGGGGAGCCTCGTGAGAGCCTTGGGATGCGTGTACAGGCTTTTGGGCTCCCGGCAGTGAAAAACAGAGAATTACAGCCCGCTGAATTTCTGTGACAGCTCACCAGAAAGCTTCCAGATAGCGAGGGAATCGGTCCTAGACAGGTGTTTTTGACCTACAGGGGTTTTTGCGTCGTTATGCTGCCAAAATCAGGTCGAAAACCTGCGTTTTCAGCCCTTGCTAGGTTTGGACAGCTTTGTGAAAGCTTGTGCTAAGTGGTCGGATCGTCTACCTTAATTTGAATAAAGAAATACCGAAAGGGGCGCCAGTCTTTGGGGCCTACAGGGTGTCAGTCTCGTGTGCGCAGTGACATTCTAGTCGCTGGACGCAACTGTGTTCTCTTCCCTTCTCAGTGCTCTGTGTAAAGTTAACAGGTAATTGAAATAGTACCGCCCTCTACGTTGTACGGGCCGGTTATAGTTGGAGCTCGTACGGATATCCTTATTATCCATACCCGGGACATGCGCCTAACCAACCGAAAGATTTCAAGGATGGCGGTTCGACAATCAATTTTTGTTGTACGGGCCGGTTATAGTTGGAGCTTGTACGGATATCCTTATTATCCATACCCGGGACATGTGCCTAACCAACCGAAAGATTTCAAGGATGGTGGTTCGACAATCAATTTTTTACCTTTTCCGGGATGAAAGATCGGAAGAAAGCATTGCAGTTTCTACAACAATTCAACAACATCTACACTTTAGGGAACTATATAGAAGAATCCAAGATTTTTCGAGCAGCGGGATTTCTTAAAGATGATGCGATGCAATGGTGGAGTTCGTTGCGAAGCAATTGCATGCTTCAAGGACGTGACAAGCTTTTCAAGACAATATTTGCACGCAATTATATGACTTCTCTCTTAGAAGTCCAAATCTTGGCAGAATCGGGCAACTTGAAAATGCTTGCCACAGAGACCATGGATGATTATAACCAAAGGTTTCTTGATGTCTTATCTTCCGTGTAAGGTGCAGCCGAATGAATGTTGTATTTTCTCAAGATTAGTGATCTTCATTGCTCAAGGTTCCTTTTTAGTTCTTAGGGAAGGAGAGAGCCTTCCGTCTTGTGGAGAGTGCTATGATTACGAACATGTGAGTGGATATTGTGCGTGCAAGTGAATGAGACTGAGAGAAGGAGAGAGAAGAGATACGACACCGAGAGGTTGTAAAACCCTCCTCCGAAGGCCCCACTCTCGTCAGCGAGAGTGGTCTACTTTGATTGCACAAAGGTGTACAATGCGTATGCAATGGATTGATGCAACTTGGACTATGCCGATGACAACGACGGTGATGACGACGACGACTTGATGGCTGAAATCTGTGATCTTCTAATCGCTGAATTTCGGGACTGTTTTGGTGGCTGAAAATGATTGTTTTGGCTGCGTTTTATGGCTGAAAATGGGGGAACATCTGCAACCGACTGGGGGCTGATCTGCTGCGGTACCATAGGCTGAAAACGCTACGTCTCTGCTACAGATTGGGGCTGAATCTCAAAACGCTGATGTGGCTGAAAACAAAACGCTGAGGTCTGCAAATTGGCCTGGCGTTTTTGCAAGGAAAACGCTGGCTGTTTATGTAGCGTTTTTGCAAGCAAAACGCTGGGCTCTCTACTGCTAGCACGGGGAGGAATCTGCAATGCTGGGGGATCTAGGAGATGAAGGCGATATTTGCAAATGAGGAAGCGCCAATGGTGGAAACTGGCCTGGCGAGGATGGACTCCAAAAACGTTGGGTGTGCTGGGGGGTACTGCTGAGAAGTTGCCTGTTGAACGGGAAGCTCCTGCCGCCTCTTCTGCGAGAAAGTGCTAACTTGGGTTTGCTTATATATTAACTTAGCAAAATTGCCCTACATGCTCTTGTTGGAAAGTCACTTAAAAATAATAAGTGAAAATAACCAAAAATAGGAAAATAGGCTAAATGCACTGGAAAATTCCCCTAACTGATGCTAATGGATTCTGATGGGAATTCCGATGATCATGCTGTGCGCAACCGGAGGATATGCATCTATGCTAAGTGATTGGGCATGCATGGTCTACGAATAGACTCACAAAAGTGCCAGATCACTGCTAATCTAGACTTGACTGGACTGATTGAACCCTACTGTGGTGTAGCTTGTCCACGGACACATAGGGTTGGGATGTGTCATGTGACATCCCCTCCTTTTCAAAGTGAGTTACTGGTACCGAACTGTATGGCGTCGAGGGAGATCGCCAATAGCATCCGGAATCCTTGAAGGGACTCTTCGTCGGCCCACTCTGCTGTGTGGGTCGTGCGGTACTTGAACTTCATAAAGGTCTGCAACGCTTGCTTCTCTGGGCCGCGCCGAAAGCGACACAGTCTTCTGTGGCTCCTTTGATGCTTCAACTTCGTGTAGAGTCCTGCTTCTTTCGTCTTCAAGAATCTCCATGGCTGAAAATTCCTCAAACCATCTCCAACACAAAACCATGAACATACCCATTCCATGTAAAGTGAAGGAAAAAAATCTTGTCTTCTCTAAAGACTGTGTATGCAATGTAGATGAACATAGAGACGGAGTGACAACCTGTTCACCACACATATGCAAACAATGCAATCGAATCTTTTCTGTTTGATCGAAATCAATCAACTATGGCAAATCACAATGGAAATGCCCATGCTTGGTGCTCATACTATCATCATGTGCTCTTTCGGAAACTGTGTCATGCCAAGGAAGAGACATGGAATGTGACTTCCTTACATACAAACTTTTCAACTTTTCATGAACAATCCGCATACATTCGTACTCATCCATGAGAGAAACGTGCTCAACATACAATATGTCATGCCTAGGAAAAGGGATCACATAACGATGCTGACTAAAATACAGGAAACAATCTCGAATGAAACACTCGAACAATGCGTGCGTATCAATCATGCGAACACACAATACTTCTTGTGATGGTTCTTTGGACAAAGGCTCGAGAGCCAAGATCGGTTTGTCCTGAATGATCGAATCGTCCTGTGGGGGTTCTTTGGACCTCGACTCGAAAGTTAAGATCGGATCTTCGTGATTGATCGAATCTACAACGAGGTTAGCTTCGCTAGAAAAAGCGTCCACTAACACATCATCCTTGGGAACAATCACATCATCTTCATGCAATTCATCATGCTTGTGAGAAGTCACATCTTGATCATGCAAATCATCATGTTTGTCATTGTTATCCAAATCATCATGCTTCTCATAATCATGCAAATCCTGTGTGTCATGCTTTGGAGAAAAAGAGATTGAGAGAATCTCCTTATTCCGAATCCTTTCAATCTTGTCCTGCATATTAGCAATGAGAGATGGAGAAGGAGCAATGTCCACTCCATGAAAGACAGTAGGAGAATCACTTTTGGCATTGAGAGTTAAAGTGTTAGCCTCCCAATCAACGAGAGGGTTCAGTTCACGAAACCATTTCATGCCTTAAATCCTATCACATCGTGAGAGAGGAGAAACAACAAATCTTCTAGTGAAGGCAGTCTGTTGAATTGCAAACAACACATCAAGGCACTCCTCCGTGATGAGAGTGTCCATACCAGGACGAAAGCCAGAGACCTCGATAGGAGATCTCGGACTAACTTTGAGGCGGGCTCTCTCAACAAGAGAGGAACTGATCACATCATGCATACTACCCGGGTCAAACAATATGACAAAACGGTGCCCCGACGTACGACCATAACATTTAATGAGAGAATCATCAATGGGAGGGTCCTGAGAAACTTTGGGCACATCCGTGTTATCATTCATTGTATTGACAGATGTAGTGGGTACTGTGGGTTCTTTAGATTCATTCGATTCAAGCTTAGGACATGTTCGTTTTATGTGACCCTTAATGTGACAATGAAAACAATGACCTTCCTTAGAATAAGTGCTTTGTTCTTCCGACGTGATGTATCCTCCTACAATTCCTTGTGCTACCTTTTCATATGGAGTAAGCTTAGGTTTAGCAGTTGTGTTAGCCTTACCCTTAGATTCATTGGAAGAATTCTTTGATGAGATACTGTTGGAAGATTGGTTAGAAGAGTTATCATTCTTACCATTCTTACCGTTCTGAGAAGTCTGCGAGGTACTTGTGGGTGTCTTGTTCTCCTTAGGCTTTCCCTTGTTGTGCTTCATCTCCTGTGCGAGAGCAATCGCTACCGCCTTGTTGAGATCGATTGGATCGAATACCTCGACATCGTACTTGATATACTCGTCCAATCCAAAGAGAAAAGCCTCTTTGCGCTCATCATCCGACATGCGTAGTTGGGTACCTAGCTACAAAACACGATTAGAAAAAGACATAACTGGCATACCATTTTGCTTGAGAGCGCGCCAATCGTCCTTCAATCGTGCGAGGTACTGAGGTGGCATAAACCGCGCCTTGAGCTTGTCTTGGAAATCAACCCAACTAAAAGAGGCGTGAAATCGCCGGCTGCCTCTAGGTGCGCGGCTAGCTGAGCCTCTTGCCATGCGTGGTACAAATTGATGGCATCACCGGCAAGGTACATAACTGCCGTCAAAACTTTGCTATTTCCTGTCTTCTTAGTTGTCGCAAAATAAGCAATAAATTGATGCAACCAAGAATGAATAACTGTAGCATCCATCTTACCGTCATACTTTCTGAAAGTCAACTTTTCTGTGACTGGATGATTGGAATCCGCGTCGTGGCTTGCGCCACTTGACGAACTCCCACGATCTTTGGGTGGTTCGGTCTTCGAGGCTAGGACTTGGGCAAGCAATTCTTGAGTGCGTAGCTGTTACCATATACATGTGGTAGTGATGCGTGTGAACAAACTAGGACCGCCGGGGCATTTTTTTCCTCTTTAGGAGGTTTTTTCCCCCGTGCATTGTATATATGCCCATCACTCTAGGGCTATCTATCTTTCCATTGCACACTAAGTTAAACACTCTCTATTGTGTGCCTTGAGCTCCCTTCGTCTTCTCCAAGCTGTGCGTTTCTCTGCAACCCTAATTCCAACAATTGGTATCATAGCAGGTTGCGTCTCCCGGGCTTAGTCGCCAGTTGCTCCAGTACACGCCTGCTCACTTTCTCCGATTTCAGTGAGCTTTGGCGAGCGTTCGTAGGTTGACAAATACTTCAGGATAGCTCGTAGAGCTAGGTCTGCTCAGATTTTCGATTTGGGCTCATTTCGGCCTCCGTTTCCACTACAGGCAGGTCTGCACATGCAATTTCGTCATTTTGTGCAGAATTTCTGTCAGTGCCGTTTTCTGCATAACAGGTGCCTTACAGTCTTCTACGGTTTGTGCTATATAGCACGTGTTGTTCCCGTTCCGTTTCTTCTATTTTCGGGCAGTTTTCACATCAGGTGCAACATTTACCATGGCTGACAACAACACAGATGTGTTCAAGATGTTTGCTGCTGAGGACAGGTTGGATGGGGACAATTACCCTATGTGGGCTTATATGATGCAACATGTTCTTGTGTCAAAGGGCGTTTGGAACATTGTGCAGGGCATTGATGTACGTCCTGGTTCTGAGGATGTAGGCGATGTTGAGGATGTGCAGGTCTTGCTGCAAGGATTGCAGCTGTTAGAGTTGTTTTGCCTACGGCAGAACAAGCTCGTTGGGATGTTAAGGATGCGCAGGCTCATGCGTTGATTGCGTTGTCTGTGAAGCGCACCATTGTTCCTCACATCCGTTCAGCAAAATCTGCAAAACAGGCTTGGGATATTTTAGCTGGTCTTTATATAAGTCGCAATGAGGCTAAAATTGCTTTGTTGCGTAAAGAGCTGGAGTCGAAGATTATGCACGAGGAAGATGATATGGACACTTTCCTTGCTAGTGTCAAGGATATTAATGAGCAGCTTATTTTTGCAGGTGAAGTCATTTTCAGACAGTTCACTTGTGTAGACTGTTCTTGATGCCTTACCAGATTCTTACCAGACTCTTGCTAGTACTTGGAGACTTATGACCCAAGGAAATCCAGAAGTTGTCAAGTTTGATGCATTATGCACATTGCTGTTACAAGAGTCACTTTCCAGAAAAACAGGACTAGGCAGCGTGCAGTTGAACAGGCTTTTATTGCTTCTCAAAGAAAGGGTGGTAACATCAATGTCGCCACTTCTTATGGTTCTACTGCGAGTGGCAAAAATTCTGTTCCTAATGCTTCTGCTGGCAGCAATTCGTTTGGAAATTCTGGTGATAAGGGCAAAAAGAATTTGCGTTGCCATTATTGTAAAGCTAATGATCACTTGATCAAGCAGTGTCCTAAGTTGAAGGCAAAAGAGGCTAAGAAGAAAGAGGGTGGTTCTAGTGCAAATGTTGGTTCCTCTACAAATGCAGCCATTGTTGAGTCTTCTGTAAAAGAAGACTGTAATGCTAATGTTGATGCAGAATGGGCTTTTAGTGCAGAGTGCACTTACAATCCTGTTGTCCATGATGCATGCTTGTCAGTTGCTGCAGATTCACATGTGTGGTATTTCGACAGTGGTGCTACAAAGCACATTACCTCACATCGTGAATTGTTTACCTCTATCGAGTCTGTCCCTCATGGCAATTCAGTCACTTGTGCCAACAATGCCTCTTATCCAGTTCAGGGAGTTGGAAAGATTGTGCTTACTGCTGCTAATGGCAGTTCTTTCACACTTGTTGGTGCACTTTATGTACCTGGGATCAAGAAGAATCTCTTGTCTGTATCCGCACTTGCTAGACTTGGACTTGTAGTCAAATTTGTGGATGATAGATGTACAGTTCATGATCTCAGTTTTGGTGATGAAATTGTTGCATTTGGCCTTTTGTGCCGTGGGCTGTATAAGCTCACTTTGTATGACAAGTGTGGACAAAATTTTGCAAATGCTGTTGCAGATTCAAGGTCTATTTCAGATGCAAAACTTTGGCATGCACGTTTTGGTTATCTGAATTTTGCCAGTTTGCTGCGTTTGTAGAAATCTGATATGGTTGCTTCTTTGCTGCCTCTTGAAGCACCTGTCAAACATGTTTGTGAAGGCTGTATTTTGGGTAAGATGCAGCGTTCTAAGTTTCCAAAGGATGGTTCAGTTCGGGCCACATGCAGGTTGCAGCTTGTGCATAGTGATGTTTGTGGGCCCATGCAAACTCTGTCCTTGGGAAATTACCTGTACTTCGTGACTTTCATTGATGATTACTCCAGGCATGCATGGGTATTTCCGCTTAAAGCGAAGTCTGAAGTTTTTATGTGCTTCAAACAATTTTTGGCTATGGCTGAAAATGTCTTGAAATGTACTATGGACACCCTCCGTTCCAATCGAGGGGGAGTATATGTCTCATGAATTTAATGCATTTCTGGCTAGTTGTGGGATAAAACACCAATGTACAGTGTCTTATACACCTCAACAAAATGGTGTTGGTGAGAGGAAAAATAGGTCACTAACAAAAATGGCACGATGTATGGTCAAAAGTCAAGCTTTGCCGCATTCTTTTTGGCTTGAGGCCATGATGTGTGCCACTTATGTACTTAACAAGTGTCCTACGAAAGCTTTGCAGTCTATTACTCCATATGAAGCATGGCATGATAGAAAGCCTTCTATTGAGCACATGCGTGTTTTTGGCTGTTTGGCATATGCTTTGGTGCCACAAGTGCAGTGCAGAAAATTGGATGATAAGGCTATGAAATGTATCTTTGTTGGTTATAGTGCTGAAAGCAAAGGTTACAGATTGTATCATCCGCAAACAAAACGTATTCCGGTTTCACGGGATGTAGTGTTTGTGGAAGATGCTGTTCAGCCCTTGCTGTCATGTACTAGAGACAGTAATGTAAGCTCACAGGACATTTATGACACTTTGTTTCCTCTTTTCAGTGGTGGAAATACAAATGTAAGTTCCAATGAGGCAAATGTACAGCCTATGGGGGTTTCTGAAAATGTTCTAGATTAGCCTATTATTGATGCAGATGTACATGATGTACTTGATGAGGAAAGGGCTGAAAATGAGCAGGCTAGAGGTATGCCAAAATGGCTGGTGCACACTTTGCGTGACAGTAAATTGGATGCACCTTTGTCTAGTCGTACTCGTTCAGGCTCTCGCCATGCATCATATGCATCAGATTGTTATGCTTTGGCTGTGTCTAGCTTACATGATGTTGAGGAGCCTCTGTCTTTTGATGAAGCACAGAATTCAGAAAATTGGATGGCTGCCATGCAATTAGAATATGATGCACTCATAGAAAATGACACATGGACTTTATGTGATTTGCCTCCTTGCAAAAAGGCCATTGGTATGAAGTGGGTTTACAAGTTGAAACGCAAGCCGGATGGTGAGATTGATCGCCATAAGGCTCGACTTGTTGCAAAGGGTTATGCACAGCAAAAAGGCATACATTATGAAGAGACTTTTGCTCCCACTTGTCGTATGACTACTATGCGTTTTCTATGTGTATTGGCAGCTCGTTTTGGTTGGGATGTACATCAATCAGACATTGTTACTGCTTTCTTGAATGGTGACATATTTCAGGAAGTTTATGTAACGCAGCCTCGCGGTTTTGTCATAAAAGGACAAGAGGACAAAGTGTGCAAATGTAACAAGGCTTTGTATGGGTTGAAGCAATCTCCTCGTGCTTGGTATGAGAAAGCTGACACTCATTTGGTCAAACAAGACTTTTGTAACAGTCCAACAGAAAGCACATTGTATGTAAAGCGTGAGGGTGATGTACTTCTCATTGTGGTTCTTTATGTTGATGATTTGCTGATCACTGGACCAAATGAGAGACATATTGCTGAATTTAAGGCTGATTTGAATGCTACTTTCAAGTTGAAAGATTTGGGGCTGTTGCATCATTACTTGGGTATACAGTTTAAGCAGTGTGATGGTGGTATTGCCTTGTGTCAGAAAAGTTACATAGAGACATTGCTATGTAAGTTTGGACTTGAGGATTGCAAACCTATTGCCACTCCCATGGAAACAGGTTTGAAGTTGAGTCTACATAATGCTGGCGATCCTGCTGATGTCACTCTTTATCAAACTGCTGTTGGCTGCCTCATTTATGTATGCAACACGAGGCCGGATATTCAGTTTGCAGTCTCACAGGTCAGCAGATTTATGCATAGCCCAGGGTCTAAACATTGGCAGGCTGTCAAGAGGATTTTCCGCTACCTTAGTGGCACTTTACATCTTGGCTTGTTTTATCCCAAGGGGGGATCATTGCCGCCAGACTTAGATGCTTTTTCGGACTCAGATTGGGCTGGTTGTTTTGACACGAGAACGTGTCCACAAGTGGTTTTTGTTTCATGCTTGGCAGTTCATGTATATCATGGTTGAGCAAGAAGCAACCTACTGTGGCCACTTCGAGTTGTGAGGCTGAGTATAGGGCAGTCTTCACAGCTACGGTTGAGTGTGTATGGCTCAGACGCCTTATGGCTGATTTGGGTGTTGGACAAAACACTGCCAACACTATCTACACTGACAGTCAGAGCGCATTGGCAGATGCGAGGAACCCAGTTTTTCATGCTCGCAGAAAGCACATTGAGGTGCATTACCACTATGTCAGGGAGAGGCTCTCAGCAGGAGAGATCAGCTTGGCTTATGTGCCAACACAGGACAACCTTGCAGATCTTTTCACAAAGGCATTGTCTCGTGAGAAGCTTGAAGCTTTCCGCAAAGCTTTGGGCTTACTCCCCTTTGTGGACTGATCATGTCCTTAGGGCATGGCACTTCCCTTTACTCACGTGCCAACTCTCGTTCACCGCATCACTCCTGGGGGGATTTGTTACCATATACATGTGGTAGTGATGTGTGTGAACACACTAGGATCGCCGGGGCATTTTTTTCCTCTTTAGGAGGTTTTTTCCCCCGTGCATTGTATATACGCCCATCACTCTAGGGCTATCTATCTTTCCATTGCACACTAAGTTATACACTCTCTATTGTGTGCCTTGAGCTCCCTTCGTCTTCTCCAAGCTGTGTGTGTTTCTCTGCAACCCTAATTCCAACAGTAGCTCTCGTCGAGCTTCATGCTCGGCCTCCAAGGTTGCGGCTCATGCTGCCGCTTCCTCCTTCCTTATTTCTTTTCTTTCTTTTCTTGCGTCGCGCTCGCGTTCTAAAGCAATGGGATTTTCTTCTTGTTGTGCGGCAAATCTTGCGTTTCTTTCGTCGCGCTAGCGGTCCCCTTGGCTTCTTGGTCTGCGGCCATTCTTGCAATTCTGTCGTAGCTTTCACGGGCTCTTTCGTCGCGCTCACAGTTCTGAGCAAGGCGCTCACAGTCCTGAGCAAGGCGATTTGCTTCTTGTCTATCCATCATGGCCATCATCTGCTTGACCATTGCCTCCATAGCACTTGGTGGCGTAGATGGCGAAGGGGGAGGGTTGAAGAAATCATCTGCGGGTGGGGACGAGTCTTCGTCGCCTCTCTCATGCTCATCACTTGTATGCGAAGTATCCATTCCACTTCGGGTGACGACCATGCACTATGATCTTGGGTTCTTAAGCTCGCGAGGAACTTGGGTTCTTGAGGGTCTTGAGGTTCTTGAGTGTTGAGGGTCTTGGGTTCTTGAGGTTCTTTGAGGTTCTTGAGTTCTTGAGGGTCTTTAGGTTTTCTTTCGCTTGCAAATCGCGTTGGAGAAGGATCTTCTCGTCACCCGAGTTCTACCCTTTTCTGCGGGCGCACCCCTTGGCGGCCTTGCGCTCACAACAAGGTTGCTTTTTCCCACCTCACGTCGATTGGCCAGCCGCTAAGTGCACGGTCCGCTCTCAATGAGTGAAAAGAGACACAAGGGGAGGCTGGACAAGCCCTTCTTTCTTGGGATTCCTGTCACTCTTCAACAAAACACGATTAGGAATCGCCACGCCGGGGTTCGTGCGATCGCAACAAGCAAAAAAATTCTTGTGGTTCTTTCCTTGAGTAATGCAGAACACTTCCAAAGCTCTGATACCAATGTAAGGTGCAGCGGAATGAATGTTGTATTTTCTTAAGATTAGTGATCTTTATTGCTCAAGGTTCCTTTTAGTTCTTAGGGAAGGAGAGAGCCTTCCGTCTTGTGGAGAGTGCTATGATCCCGAACAAGTGAGTGGATATTGTGCGTGCAAGTGAATGAGACTGAGAGAAGGAGAGAGAAGAGATACGACACCGAGAGGTTGTAAAACCCTCCTCCGAAGGCCCCACTCTCGTCGGTGAGAGTGGTCTACTTTGATTGCACAAAGGTGTACAATGCGTATGCAATGGACTGATGCAACTTGGACCATGCCGATGACGACAACGACGACTTGATGGCCGAAATCTGTGATCTTCTAATCGCTGAATTTCGGGACTGTTTCGGTGGCTGAAAATGACTGTTTTGGTTGCGTTTTTATGGCTGAAAATGGGGGAACATCTGCAACCGACTGGGGGCTGATCTGCTGCGGTACCATAGGCTGAATACGCTATGTCTCTGCTGCAGATTGGGGCTGAATCTCAAAACACTGATGTGGCTGAAAACAAAACGTTGAGGTCTGCAAGTTAGGCTGGCGTTTTTGCAAGGAAAACGCTGGCTGGTTATGTAGCGTTTTTGCTGGGCTCTGTACTACTAGCACGGGGAGGAATCCGCAATGCTGGGGGATCTAGGAGATGAAGGCGATATCTGCAAATGAGGAAGCGCCAATGGTGGAAACTGCCCGGCGAGGATGGACTCCAAAAACGCTGGGTGTGCTGGGGGGTACTGCTAAGAAGTTGCCTGTTGAGCGAGAAGCTCCTGCTGCCTCTTCTGCGAGAAAGTGCTAACTTGGGTTTGCTTATATATTAACTTAGCAAAATTGCCCTATCTACTTTTGTTGGAAAGTCACTTAAAAATAATAAGGGAAAATAACCAAAAATAGGAAAATAGGCTAAATGCACTGGAAAATTCCCCTAACTGATGCTAATGGATTCTGATGGGAATTCCGATGATCATGCTGTGTGCAACCGGAGGATATGTATCTATGATAAGTGACTGGGCATGCACGGTCTACGAATAGACTCACAAAAGTGCCAGATCACTGCTAATCTAGACTTGACTGGACTGACTGAACCCTGCTGTGGTGTAGCTTGTCCACGGACACATAGGGTTGGGATGTGTCACGTGACATTCCGGTATCCTTCTTCAAGTTCATTTTTTTAAAGGACCAGTGCGAGCGATACACTTTTGGATTACCATCACCGTTGCAGGAATATTGTCTATCCAAGCAAGTCTCAGCCATGCAAGAACTTATGAACCATGCCATGGTAGACTACAAACTGATGAAGGGAAAGTTGGAGCAACTCTAGCCACCAGCCAAAACTCTTCGCAACAACAAACAAATTCTCCGGAGTCTCGTGAAACCCAACCTCAATGGCCCCGTGTCACGTGACACATCGAAGCCTATGTGTCCGTGGACAAGCTACAGTATGATCAGGGTTCAGTTCAGTCAAGTCAGTTTAGATTTAGAAGTGATCTGGCACTTTTGTGAGTCTATTCGTAGACCGTGCATGCCCAGACACTTAGTGTAGATGCATATCCTCTGGTTGCACACATCATGATCATAAGCATTCCCATCAGAATCCATCAGAATCCTTCAGGGGAATTTTCCAGTGCATTTAGCCTAGTTTACCTATTTTTGACATTTTTCACTATTATTTTTAAGTGACTTTTGTTGGAAAGTAGGTAGGGCAAGTTTGTATATAAGCAAACCTAGACTAGCACTAATTGGCAGAAGAGGCAGCAGGAGCACCAGTGCTCAACAGGCAACTTCTCAAGCAAGAAACCTTGGTGGTTTTCCCTCCAAGCAAAGGATCCCCTATGTTGGCGTTTTCCATCCTAGCTTCATTGCCAGGTAATCCCAGTCCCTAGCGTTTTCCATCAAGCTGTCCCCGCCTAGAAGACCCCCAGTCATCTAGCATTTTCAGCCATATCATCATCGCCTAGAAGTCCACAATATCCAGCGTTTTCAGCTTGCTTGATCGCCCCAAAACAGCAAATTTCAGCATGCTTTGATCGCCCCCAAAACAACAGATAAGTACTAGAGGAATTCAGCCCTAAAACCAACATACCATTTCTGCCTCCATCGTTTTTGGGACAGCAGCAAGGTGACCTCAGATTTCAGCCCTCAGCGTTTTTGGACAGCAGTAGCAAAGTAGTCGAATTCAGCCTTTAGATCGGTCTCGCCATCCCCGTCGTCGTCATCGATCTAGCCTAGACTTGCATCGGTCACATGCATCCACTTTGTACCAGTTTGTGCAATCAATAGTAGACCACTCTCGTCGACGAGAGTGGGGCCTTCGGAGGAGGGTTTTACAACGTCTCTGGTGTCGTATTCTCTTCTCTCTCTATCTCTCAGTCTCATACACTTGCACGCACAGTGTCCATTCACTTGTTTGTGATCATTGCACTCTCTCATTAAGAACGGAAGGTTCTACCTTCCATAAGAACGAAAAGGAACTTTGAGCATAGTTCGGAGCACTCATCTTGAGCAAAGTTCAAACACTCATTCCGCTGCACCTTACACCTCGTCTGACACAGCGTCAACGAGAAGCCCTTTTACAAGAAGGCCGATGCTTCGAATGTTTTTAAACATGGCATACATTCACTACATGTCCTGAGCGAGCCTCGACGTCTGTAGAGCAACCTTCTGCTTCCACGACAGAAAGATCCCCAGGGCCACCTCGAGTTAAGAGAGCTAGACCTGCTATTGGACTAGTCCCTGATATTTATGGCATACGCCTTGAGAGTACAAATAAATTTGTGTCAAGCATATAGCAAAGTCAACGGCTTCAAAGCTCTTATTTCTCTGACTCCGGAGCTACAGGGAATTTCATCGTCCAGAATTCTTGAAGCTGATGCACTTTGATTATGATGCAGAGGGTGGAGAAATTGAAGCCGAGCTAGCCACGGGCAAACTCAGAAAGTGGTACCGCTCATTGGTGCTCTTCCAGCGACTATCCAAGATTATCATGGAAAAGCCGATTTCCACCTTATGAAGTTGGGCAATTGCGACATTCTCTTGGGCATGCCTTGGCAGGTCAAGAATGATGCGACTCTCCACATCTAGAACCGAACCATTACCTTGATGTAGAAGGACAAGCCAGTCGTCCTCAAAGTTCGGCTGTCCGAACAAAAAATCTGAATGAAATTTCTTGTTGTTTTGTAGTTAGATACTTTTGAACTCTATTTGAGGAAGTATTGTTTGAAATGGATGGTATCTGTTTTAAACCTGTCTCAATGCCGATTTGGACTGTTTGACTCTGGTTTTAATAGTGGTTTCAATGGTTGGTGATTTATGTGAGAGTGCACGTGTGCGGAAATGTGAGAGAGGAGAGGAGAGAGAGAGAGACAGAAGACAAACGCTAGATGTGAGAGGAGGGGGCGATCAACCCCCCATGACTACCATCAACCACAAGACCTGCAAATACAACTGAGATATCAGATAATGAGATTGGTCTTGTCACAAACTGATGACGTGGCATGTCCTCAGACTTTATAAGGTTGTTCCAACTTATGGCTTTTAGCCGAGGCGGGGCCTAGGAGACATAAAGAATTAAATATCAGTGCACGGCTCAGCTATATGGACGCTGCGAATTGCACTGAACGTTGACGTGGCAGAGCGTACGGACCTCCGTGATTTGGGCTGACTGTACGGATTCCCGGAAATCGCGTAGGCAGCTTTTTGGGGCCTGATTGCTTTTGAGTTTCATGCTTTTGGGGCTCTGCTTTTAGCATCCCTTGTAATCTTTATAAGGACCCAAGGGGGCTCACTTCTCAGAGCATCTAGACGCAGAGTCTGAGAGCGAGCACCCCCAGGGAGTTGTACTTTGCTCAAAGATTAATATAAAAGAAATACCGAAAGGGGCACCAATCTTTGGGGCCAATATCTCTTGGCACGGAACTACGCCGGGTCGTGTTGACTCTCTCTTAAATTGTGGATTTTTTAAAGTGAATCTCTGCTGTGTCGCAACAGAATCCTGACTTGGGGTGTCGAAAGTTGTTATAATAGTGGTATCAGAGCACGACCGATTTCTCTTCTACTGGGAAATCCGATCCCTTTTCTCGCGACACCTATGAATTCCGAAAAGAATCAATCGACCTCTTTTGCAACCGTTGAGGCGGGAAGAGGCAATACAACAAATTCAAGCGATTTAGCAGAAGACGAGCATGGGCCACCTCGGCCTAGACAATATGAACTTTCGGAGATGCAACGTCGACAACAGGTTGACGAGTGCACAAAGCAGATGCTTTAGTTTGCTAAAGATTCCCAGTTTGCAAATTTTTTGAGCCAGCAATCCATGGCTGAAGTGCATACTCAGTGGCAAAAAGCCACCGAACCACCAATCAAACTGGCAATCAGGAAACCTCCTACTCCGAGGATGTTTATAGAAGAAGAACTTCAAGAGGTGGTTCAGACCCAGATTGGTCAGCTTTTGGATACGAAGAATCAATCAAAAAAGCAATTGAAGAAGCGCAAGAAGGGGGCTGACTACCCTGGTTACTTGGGCCATCAATCTTCTTTTGCATCTGCAAGAGAGCAGAAGAAGGGTGTGCGTTTTGAAGGACTACCCAGTTCTTCTCCCTCTTCTTCTGACAGTTCTTCTAGCTCTTCCGACTTGAGTGATGTTAGGACAAGGATCCTAAGGAGCAAGGCTCGACCTAGAGGGTTAGGGACCCGAGCCAGAGGCTCGGATTGGACCAGTGTGGACTGGGGATCCATATTGTGGCTAGGGCTAGGAGCCGGTCTATATATAGGGTGGTAGGGCTGTGGATTCGGCATCTCAGTCTCCTAGGTCTTACATTGGTATCAGAGCTCAGGGGAGGAGAAGCTATGGAGGAGGGGGGCAGTTGAAACTGGCATGACTTTTTGCATGGGTTCTCTCTCTCGCTCCCTCTTTTTGGGAAGGCCGTCGGAGGCCCTCTTCTCGATGTTGCAAGGCAGGCATGGCCCCTTGAGTAGAAGCAGAGAGTGGGAGGGGTTGCTAACATGGGAGTGGTCCGGCGGTCGACCTGCGCCGAATTAGGCCAGAGCGGGATCATTGGGAGCGCGCCAACGTGGGGAGCATGTTTCGTCACAGGGTCTCCTTGAAAGGAGCACCCGCTCGGGCTCCATCTCCTGCATGGTCTGCACGCAGGTGGCCGAGTCTACCATCGCTGCAACAGGTTAATTTTTATTTATTTATTTATATATATATATATATATACCAAAATTTGCATGATGTGGAGACCTATGGGTGCCATAGGCCACCCTAGGAGTTGTTTCCCATAGGCAACAGTGAACCCTTCCTCGCATGCATGGCCAACTCAAGCCATGCACATGTTATCAGATTCTTTCAGGGCACTACATGCAAGGCATGTATAGCTACATAGCCTGCACGGCATGCATGGCTACAAGCCACATGCAACGGCGTTGGCCAAATAATTGCGTTTGAGTACGATTGATGGTATTCAATTCACGGGTGGGATCTCGTAAGTATGTTGAGGACAAAGCACCACATAATCCATGAAGGGGAATCGAGCTTGGCCATTGGCAAACCGCATTCGTCTTGCAACCTTGATATGGCTAATCGGCACAGGAATAGTGCCACGCTTTTATGAGTTGCACATCCTAGTGATCGGGTCGAGCAAGTTGAGCAAGGCTGGAGCTTTAGCGGGCAAATCGGCACGACTGCAAGCAACAGGAATGGGCGATTTTGACGGCATGTGTCTTATTAGTTTCTTGAGTAAGCATGATATTTTTGTTGAGGGGTAAGTCTATCCATAGCGGTAGTCCTCAAGCATCGACAGAAAGCACGGTAAACTGAAGGGTATCCTAAGGTATGGTGTAGCTACGAGCAACCATAGACAATTCACAAGCAAGCACGA
Organism: Adiantum capillus-veneris; assembly: GCF_014529385.1. Taxonomy (NCBI): domain Eukaryota; kingdom Viridiplantae; phylum Streptophyta; class Polypodiopsida; order Polypodiales; family Pteridaceae; genus Adiantum; species Adiantum capillus-veneris. The sequence continues at coordinate 80,249,353 of NC_140951.1, forward strand.
CATATTCATGCAAGCTTGTAACCACCTTAGTGGGTCGACAAGGTCGTTTGTATGAAGATTTATTTAAAGCTCATTTTTTGGAGATCGGCACGACCTGTTACTACCCTTGATCAAGAAGGCTCGGAGACCTAGACAAGGCCGACCATTACCTACAATTCGCCAAGGTCAATTCTCTGTGAATGCTCAACAAGGTCGATTTTCTTTGCTATGACATTGTCAATTTGCCAGAGTATCTGTTTACTATGAGTATCCCGACTCCATGAGTACTTATGTGAAGCAAGGCTTCCCTTTTGGTATTTGGCATCGTGATTTCACAATATGCTCTTAGCGTACGAACTTGGGAAACCTTGCCAAGATGTTGCAGTTTTTTTACATCCCATGCGGGTGTATATGATACATACACTAACTCACTCGAGCAGTACATATGGCTATGAGCCAGATTCGAATGACTTACCAAAAACGTGTCCACAAGTGGGCGACAAGGTTAGTAACTTTCAAGTTATGTTTGTTTCGTCCATTTTTTCCTTTTCACTTTGCAACGTATCGCTCTGCTCTGCAAAGCAAAGTGCTTGGGTAGTCGCCATACGAAGCCGCTATACAAAGCAAAGTGCGTTGCTAGATCTCATGCGAAGCAAGGCTTCTCTTATGTGCAAAGGTATTATTGGTTGACTTTAGATCAACAATAATGGCACAAATCTTTAGCACTATGTGGATATAAGCTCACATTTTATGCAACGTTGCACTGTAATGTATCCTTGCCACTATAATCGTGCAAGGCACGTATACCAGAGGCTCACACAGTGGAGACTATCATTGAAGCCAATGGCTTAATATTTTATTTTTTTGCAATGTATGCATGGCATACTACTATGATGGCCGTACGACACCCATCATTGCGTACGCTTTCGCTATAGCACTAGCTACTATGTCAAGGACAAGCTCAGTTTTTGATGTTTTCAAACATTTTGTTTTTATGTTTCTTCACAGGCAACGTGCCATACATCTGCATCCTGATACAATCACGATCACATACACGGTAAGTCGGTCAAGATGTGACTTACGATACTTCTCTCTACGAGGGCGTGGTACAAGTACGCTATTGTACGCTTATAGGATAAGCTCAGACACAGACTTGGTATGCCTTGGATCATATGCAAGGGACATACAACACATTCGAATAAGGATTTTTCCTCAGCCCAACATTCTCTCTTTCTCTCTCTTTCCAACTTCTTTGCGGGAAAGGTGAAATGAAAGTAGGCGTGCCTTCATTGACATCTTTCTATGTCAATACGGTAACAGGAAGGGCTAAAAGACAATAGGAAGGGCTAAGAGCCCTCTATTGCCACTTATTTTGGAATGGCTAAGAGCCATCTTTTTGTAATCCATCAATGATTGATTTCAAGATCGACCAACTCTATTCAATTGAGTACCCATTGATTGTCAGGGACAAGCAAAAGTCTTGCCATTACTGATTTTTTGGGTATTTTTTTCGCACTCTATACCTTCAATGTGAAGATCATGTTGAGATTTTGAAAGACTTAAACTCGTAAAGGCTTCTCTCTACTAAGGTGTATAGATGGAGCAAGCATTTCAGACAGCACGACTGTTCACAAAAACCCATGATTATGGATTTTTGGGTCTAGAGCAGATCCAATGGTGAATACGATTCGAACTTGAGTGGATCTTTTATTTTATCTATAGCACTAAGAGTGTCTATACAAATACAGTTTTGGGGTAAGACCCATCTCTTGATTACTCAATCACTTCTTAAAGTGTTGATGATCAATTCTTGGACCCATCACACTTGCACTTTCAAGAAAAGAAGTCCATAAGCTGCCGAGGGTTAGTGGATAAATTTCAACTTCCAAAGCTGACTTCAGATACTGTTGGTTGCTAGTCGAGCAGTTTCCCTCCAAAAGTCTAACCACGTAGTTTGACAATGTGGATTTTAACCGAGGGGTTTGGATTACAAAGGCAACACCCAAGGTTACATGTGCAATCCTACTTGCACCTCATTAATTTCAGTTAGCACTTCCAGGCTTTTGCAAGCGAGAAATTTAGGCAGGGACCTTTCACTACGGATAAGTAAATACTATGTGCAACCTCGAGGTACGCATCTGATTTGGTTTTGTTTCCTTTTGTTTGCTTTTCCACGTAGGATGCATAAACTCTATTTTCATCCATTTTTGCTCTTAAGAGAAATGACATGGTCATCGAAGAGCCAAGCCGTTTGGGTTGTAGTGTCCAACATAAGTTTCTACATTATGCAGTTATGGACCCACTTGTAGGGTTTGATTCGGCACATGTTGTCACATGGGATACAACATCGTCTAGGAACTCAAGGAGTTCGGTTTAGCCAATGTGGAGCATGGATAATGAGGGTCTCTCTCACGCACGTCACATGCGTGTTTACAGTTACCTTCACACCCAAGTACATCTCGTACTTCAAGGACTTTTTTTTTCAAACATCCTTACATGAGACATATTCCACATGTGGAGAATATGAGTCTTTGGGACAGACACTGGCGCCGCTACTTCAATTATGTCTCGCGACGATGTCCTTAGGTGCTGGTCAAATCTATTTTCTAGACCATTTTCAGCACGACGTATCACGAGCAATTTCAGCGGCCAAAAATTGTCGGATACTTAGAATGACTTGTTAAGGTATAAGTGCTGCTAAACAACATTACAAATGGTTGTTTATACATATAGCAAGGCTATGAGTTGTTAATGAAAAAGTTTCATTGTTTGTACCTAGAAGTGACTTCTGTTTCACCTTCTATTATGGTTCAAACGTTTAAGCAAGGCTTGCAAATGATTGCAATAGAAAGTATTTAGTTTCTTTTTGGAACTATTTACACTTCTCTTTCATGTATGCTAGGAGTATCACATTCGCCATAAGTATTGGCAAGTATGATCATGGATATACAGGTTCGAATCTGTTTTTGCTAAATGCATGCACACTAGGTGTTATGGGCCCTAGTGTTTAGCAAAGGCTGATTTGGAGCGGCATGCATATTTATCACAATAGTGCTATGAAGCATTTTGCACTCTATGTGCAGTATCTCTCTGAGATTAATTTTGAATCTACCAATCACCAATAGAGGTCATGGCTCGGTTTGGGTGCTTACGGATCTTTCCAATTAACGAAGATGGTTATGCATGTCATTGTTGATTCCTTAGCAATATTGTACGACATTGTGATCCCCATTTACCCGTCATCTGGGAAGACTGTCTGTAAACCATGGGGAAAAACACCTCATTACTGTCAGTTATCCAAGGGCATAGGCAGATTACAAAGTGTAATCTTGTGCTAAAGGATATAGCACCAAGCAATCCCAATCAGTAAGCATTTATTGCTCTAGTTGGAGTTTGCTTATGTCACCAGCGTGTGACTACTATTTATCCTTTTTGTTGATTTCTTTCTTATTATTTATTTACTTTCACTATTTGGAAACATCCCTCGGGAAATCTAACTGCCCTGCATTGCATAGCTAGTGTTGAACTGTCGAGAGGGAGTCTAGGCCTGAGGGCAAGAGAGCACTAAGGTTGGACAAGGACTATGGTTAGCCAAAGTGGGGTCATTGACTAGCCAAAGTGGAATCATTTGCTACATAGGCTACATTTCAGTTTTTGATGTGGCTGTAGTGTACAAAGAGGGTCGGATGACCTAGAAAGATACAATGGCAGCATCTCCTAAAACTTAGGGAACTGCTATTTTGGGACCTGAAAATGTATTCGCATCATTACCTCCGAAATGACAAGGGGAACATTTTATTACTCTGCCGCGAAGTCAACTGGACAACCGGTCAGGATATTTTTAAGCGGCGAATCCGAAACGGGAAAATGCTTGTAAATGCGCCAAGTGGCACATTTCTGTGTACTTGCCTCCTCAAGGAAGAAGTGGCGCTGAATTTGAAGGGAAGAGGGATCATTTGGAGCTTTTGTCACAGGTTAAGAGCTATGGAGTGCTTCCTTTCCCTCTTATGTACAGTGGGGTGCCAGGAGTGATGCCTTGTACGCTACGCACTGCCCTCTCTCTCCCCTATGGCAGTGTGTAATGCCCCTCTAGTGGGCTTTTCAATTGACCAATGTATAGTTGTGTGGGTTCATGCGCGATTGCCGAGGCAAGAGCCTCTTGCATAGGTACTGGATTAGCTAGCGGCTAATCCCCCGCAGGTACAGGTGATTCGGAGAGGTTTCACGTCCGAAATCTCGTCCGATTCAAAGGGCAAGTAGCCCTACAGGTGCGGGAGCTCAAGGACTTGCTACGGATGCGAGTGGCACGCGAAACGGAGCCCGAAACAGTAAATTACAGCCTGTTGTGTATTTTTGCAGGTTTAGGATTTTGGCCCTAAACGGACCCTAATACCCCCAGGAGGTTCGGGGACGCGAGGGGACCGCTGTACAGGTGATTTGGCGCATTTTCGGGGCTGAAAACAGAGAATTCAGCGTGCTGCAGATTCTCGCCAGGTTTTGCAAAGTGCCCGTATGCGTCGGGAAAGTCCTTCAATGCGTGGGAATATTGACTGTGAAGGGTCCTAGTACAGTTATGTTGCCGAAATCGGGCCGGAACAATTGAAATTCAGCCAAGCTTGTGCGGGGCAGCTTGTAGGGAACCACAACGTTTATTCCCTCTTTTAAACAATAAAGAAATACCGAAGGGGGGGCCTAAGTTAGGGGCCAATCTGGTGTTGGTCTTCTCATACAGGTGTATTCTAGCAGCTTGTATCCCTTTCCGCTTTGTTGTGTCTTGAAAGTACAGGTAAAGTGGGCGACAAATTAAATGGGTGAAAGCAAATAAGGTTTAAGTCTAAGGTTTACCGCCCTTTTTGAAAGTACAGGCCGGTTACATGGTTCCATCGCCGGGATTAAATCACCTTTTCCCATAGAAGTGAGCCTTGGTCAGTTTGGGCTTGAAGACACAGGGGATCATAGACTAGACATAGGAAATTGCAATTATGGCTGACAGACCAGATGATGTGACTGAAGAGGTTTCCTCCTCATAGGGTCAACAGACACATGAAGTGGGTAAGTCCTCAAGACCACCACAGACGGATGATGATATATTCAGGACCCAGTTGGCTACTGCTGTGGCTATGTTCACACAAGTAATGCAGAACCCAAGGTTTTTAGCCTTTCTGCAACCTCCTCTTCCGTCTCAGCAAGTTGGGTCACTGGATCATATTCAAGAGCCTGTTAAGGCTCAAGCACAGGTGATTCATACTGCAGAGTCAATGGAAACACTTGTACACTTGACGGAGAATATGCGGTCTCCACAACCTGTGCCTAAGGTGTAAGAATAGGTGGCTGAGATGCCAGTCTTTCAAGCTGTACCAATTCAGCCAGCCACTTTTCAGCAGCCTATAGCTGGTTCTAATGGGTAGGGAAGCAACCTACAAGCTATGCAACAAGTCTTCCCACCACCTTCAGTACACCCTGGCTATTTTGGAGGTGGATCGGTATTCCAGAGCATGGCTGGTCATGCACCTGGAAATCAGTTTTACATGCCAGGAACAGTGTTCGGGGGTGCTCAAACAATGATGCCTAACCCTAAGTATGGTGTCATAGGCATGCTACCAGGGTTTCAAAGCACTCAGGGCCAATTTGGGATGCCACCGACAAATTTTGGTATGGCTGGAATTACAAATCAACAGCCAAATATGGCCTTTCCAGGTCAACTTAATTGCGGTCAGGGAACACAAATGAACCCTAACAGTGTTCCCATGTTTCAGTCACATCCATATGACAACGCCGCTGGAGAGGCCAACTTCGTACAAAGAAGGTGGCAAAGGTGTGACATTCACGACCTTTACAGGGTTTGATGACTGGAAGAAGGCTCTCTCATTCCTCCAGCAGTTTGACAAGGCCTATGCAGGGGGAAACTTTGCAGAGGCTTCAAAGGTCCGCAAGGCAGCCACTTTCTTGACAGGGAATGCAGGACAATGGTGGACAACTTTATTGCTTCAAGGGCAAGCTCCGTCCACATGGATTTACTTCAAGCAGATTTCTGTAGCAGCATGGTTATCTGATGACTTTGAAGCAGATGTCATGACAGAATGGCATTAGCTTAATGCTGCCACTTGCAAGAATCTGGATGACTACAATCGGAAGTTTTGGAAAGCTCTACTTTCAGTAACTTCTTATAGGTTTGTGCCATTGATTGAACAGATTGAAAAATACTGTTGTGGCCTACCCAAAGGATTGAGAAAGTACTGCACGAAGACCAAAGTCACTACTTTGACGCAGCTCATCGAGGTAGCAAACATTGGCAATGATTTGCTCAAGGGAGAAGATTGTGAATTCAATACTGGCGTCAAGGAAGAATCAGCCAAGAAAAATTCAGCGAAGAAGCACGTTCCCAACGAGGTTCCTAAAGGGACTCAGGAGCCAGCCAACGCAGGGAAAGGCAAAGCTACCGCTGAATCAGAAAAGGGACCAGCAAAGAAATGGAAAAGATGTTTTCCTCGCAAGTCGGAAGAGCAAAAGAAGGTCCTGAGGTCAGAGAACAAATGCTTCATCTGTGAGCAACCTGGCCACATTGCTTACAATTGTCCTACAAAGAAAAGGCCAGCTGATTCTGAAGACAAGGAGGACAGGAAAGGAAAGAAGCCCATGGTTGGTCTAGTGCCAGATATGGTGAGCGACAAGCCAAATTCAGATGCAAGTGAGCTTTGCAGAGCATGGGGAAAGGTCAGGGATCAAACAGTCCTTATCTTCTTTGATCCAGGTGCCAAAGCCAACTTCATTTCCCCGGAATTGGCTTCCAAGTTGGGAGTCAGACCTGAAGAGATGGGGTATACAGCAGAGGTAGGTTTGGCATGTCCTGGCCATACAGAGGCTATGCCACCCATCATCGGAAAGTTGCGCCTACATATCGAGTCCTATGTAGACGCTGAAGAATTTTACATCATACCACTAGACGGATGTGATGTGTTGTTAGGTATTCCTTGGTTATTTCGTGTACAGGGAATCATGGATGCCTACAACAAAAAGATCACTGTACAGAGCAGGGGAAAGACTCACATTCTGGATGTAAAGCTTAAAGGGGAGTCTATTCCCACTGTATCAGCTTCTGCTATTACTTCTGTAATGAAAAAGCATCTTTTTGCGTACTTGGTTTTTGCACGTGAAGTGTCAGATTGTGATGAATCAAATTTATCTGTGCTAGATAAAGAAAGGTCAATGTTTTTACAACAGTATAGTGACTGTTTTTCCGATTCATTACCGTCTCAATTACCGCCAGAGAGACTCGAGGACCATGCGATAGATTTGGTGTCAAGCAGTAGCCCACCAAATAAGCCTCCGTACAGGGTTAGTGCGGCTCAGCAGAAAGAGATAATGGGCCAAGTACAGGAGCTGTTAGAAAAGGGGCTGATTCAGCCCAGTTCATCCCCATTCTGTTCTCCAGTGTTGTTGGTGCAGAAAAAGGATGGCTCATGGAGTATGTGCATCGACTACCGTGCACTGAACAAGAATACCATCAAGAATAGGTTCCCTATACCTAGAATTGATGATATTTTGGACAAATTAGAAGGAGCAGCTATGTTTAGCAGGATAGATCTAAAGAGTGGGTACCATCAGATCCGCATTAGATCAGAGGATGTGCACAAGACTGCTCTTAGAACGACGTTTGGCCTTTACGAATTTTTAGTGATGCCCTTTGGTCTCACAAATGCTCCTGCTACGTTCAATAGGATGATGGACAGAATTTTCCGTCCACACCAGCAGTTTGTTGGTACATTCTTTGATGACATGATAGTCTACTCAAAGAATGAAGAGGAGCATAGGCATCACTTGGCCATTGTGTTCAAAGAGCTACGCAGTCATAGGTTGCTCATCAATGCAAAGAAAAGTGAATTTTTTCTGGAAGAGATTCACTTTCTGGGACACATTGTCTCAAAGAATGGTGTTAGAATGGATCCTACAAAAGTTGAAGCGATGAAGTCATGGCCAGATTTGAAGACGGTGCACGATGTCCGTAGTTTCTTGGGACTATGCTCCTATTACAGAAGGTTTATCCGAAATTCCGCTGAGATTGCTTCACCTTTACATGCTCTTCAAAAGAAGGCAGTCACCTTTAGATGGACACAGAAAGAGATTTCAGCTTTTAATCTCTTAAAGGAAAAGATGACTTCAGATCCAGTCATTGTGTTGCCGGATCTTAGGAAGTCATTTGTGGTCCAGTGCGACGCCTGCGGTAGTAGCATTGGTGCAGTGCTAATGCAAGATGGCAGGGTAGTAGCCTATGAGAGTAGAATCTTGCAAGGGCCAGAAAAGACTATGCAGGTCTATGAAAAAGAACTGCAGGCCGTGATTCATGCGCTCTAAAGTTGGAAACACTACCTGCTAGGTGCAGACTTTGTTGTCCAAACGGACCATCAGACCTTGCGATACTTCTTGACATAGGCAAAGTTATCCGAGAAGCATATGCGATGGGCAAATATCTTGTCCATGTTCCACTTTCAGATTGTGCATGTGGAAGGTAAGAAGAACGTTGTGGCTGATGCCTTGTCAAGGAAGCCACACATTTCATCTGTGTCAATTCCTTATCATCATGAACTTGATGATATGAGGGAACAGTATGCAAATGATGAAGATTTTGCAAGGATCTTCGAGCAGCTAATGGATGGACAACGTCATGAACACTATCTTCTCAAAGATGGGTTCATGATGATGCATGGCAGATTGTGTGTCACAAAGCCATTGCGACGTAAAGTTATGGAAGAGAGTCATGTCCCACCGTATGCAGGGCATCGTGGTATTGATGCTACAATTAAAGCGGTTGAGACATTCTTCTACTGGCCTACATTGAGAAGAGATGTGGATGCCTTTGTGCGAGAATGCCTAATATGCCAGAAGGTCAAGTTTGACAGGCAAAAGGCACCAGGGTTATTGCAACCACTACCTATTTCAGATAAACCATGGGAAAGTATTGCTATGGATTTTATCTTTGATCTTCCAAGAACGCAGACAGGAAACGATGGTATTTGGACCATCATTTGCAGATTCAGCAAGCAGGCTCATTTTATTCCTGTCAGGAAGAAGATAAAGCCAGATTAGATGGCACGCTTGTTTGTGAGCAATATTTTCAAGTATCATGGCATGCCACAGTCGATTGTTAGTGACCGTGATCCACGCATGACAAGTTTGTTCTGGAGAGGCTTGTTTGAGAATATGAGCACAACGCTCAAATTCTCTTCGTCATTTCATCCTCAAACATATGGGCAGTCAGAAGAGGTAAATTCTACTGTCCTAGATCTGCTGAAGTGCTATGTGTCAGAGCATAAAGGAAAGTGGGAGCAGTAGTTGCCATTGGTGGAGTATGCATGCAATAATACAGTGCATTCATCAACTGGCAAGGCACTTTTTGAGATAGTTGAAGGTGGCAAGAAAGTTCCTCCCATACTGCATACAAAGGACAAGATATTTGAAGCAGATAAGTATGTTCAGGACATGGATGAAATGTACAAGAAGGTCAAAGTGGCCTTAGAAAAGACTCAGGCAAAGCAAAAGAAAGCAGCCGATCGTCACCGTCGTGAAGTGGTATTTTCACTTGGTGATTGGGTGCTTCTACGCTTTGAAAAGGCAAGGTTAAAGAAGATGAAGGGCAAGGAAAGACTGTTTCCAAAGCTCAGCATGCGTTACTATGGGCCTTTTCAAGTGTGCGACACAATCAGTGATGTTGCATATAGGCTGAAATTGCCTGACAGTTGGAAGATTCACAATGCGTTTCATGTGAGTCTTCTCAGACCCTATGTGGGTGATGTGCCAAAGGATATGCCAGCTGAAGATCAGCCGGAAGTCGAGGAACTTGACGAGATCTTGGTCGTGGAACAGATTTTGGCACATAAAGAAAGAAAAGTGAAAGGCAAGATTGCTAGGCGTTACTTGGTGAAGTTCAGAAACTATCCACCAATGGATGCTAAGTGGATGGAAGAAGGTGAATTTGCAGAGTCACCAACTGTGTTATCACTTTACCTTGAAGCCTTTGATTTGCAACCTACCTTGACCCCTTGAGTTTCAAAGCTACATGGATTGTCAGTGTGACAATGGCTTTTGAAAGAAATGATGTACATGGTATTTAAAGTGAGCTCAAATGAAATACCTGTTACATGAATCTTAGAGCTGTACAGATTGTCAGTTTGGCAATGGCTCTTATGGAATGTCCAAAAGTATGGTCAGTGCTATAGAAGTGAGTATTTCTTGTCAGTTTGTCAAGGATACAATAATTGCTTCTATTAAAGGGTACATGTGTAACTGCATTCTTAAACTGTCGGTTTGGGTATGCTCGAAAGTGTTACTGGGTCCAACGTGTACTTTAAGACAGTGGCAAAATGTGTAGCTACCATTTTGTCATTGGAAAGTTAGTGACTCAAAGCAATGGCAGAGTGCGAAGCTACCACTATGTCATTGGGACAAGGTTCACACGCAGGCAATACATGTGTCGACGAGGTGTTGAATACACCAGGATTGACAATGAGCATGTATGTGTCGTACATGTGTCGACAGGTATTGAATACATCAGTGTTGATTGTGAACATGTACGACATAGATGCAAACGAGGACGTTTGAGATTTCAAGAGGGGGGTATGTCACCAGCGTGTGACTACTATTTATCCTTTTTGTTGATTTCTTTCTTATTATTTATTTACTTTCACTTTTTGGAAACACCCCTCGGGAAATCTAACTGCCCTGCATTGCATAGCTAGTGTGGAATTGTCCAGAGGGAGTCAAGGCCTGAGGGCAAGAGAGCACTAAGGTTGGACAAGGACTATGGTTAGCCAAAGTGGGGTCATTGACTAGCCAAAGCGGAATCCTTCGCTACATAGGCTACATTTCAGTTTTTGATGTGGCTGCAGTGTACAAAGAGGGTCGGATGACCTAGAAAGATACAATGGCAGCATCTCCTAAAATTTAGGGAACTGCTATTTTGGGACCTGAAAATGTATTTGCGTCATTACCTGCGGAATGACAAGGGGAACATTTTATTACTCTGCCGCGAAGTCAAATGGGCAACCGGTCAGGATATTTTTAAGCGGCGAATCCGAAACGGGAAAATGCTTGTAAATGCGCCAAGTGGCACACTTGCCTCCTCAAGGAAGAAGTGGTGCTGAATTTGAAGGGAAGAGGGCTTATTTGGAGCTTCTGACACAGGTTAAGAGCTATGGAGTGCTTCCTTTCCCTCTTATGTACAGTGCGGTGCCAGGAGTGATGCCCTGCAAGCTACGCACTGCCCTCTCTCTCCCCTATGGCAGTATGTTATGCCCCTCTAGTGGGCTTTTCAATTGACCAATGTATAGTTGTGTGGGTTCATGTGTGATTGCCGAGGCAAGAGCCTCTTGCACAGGTACTGGATTAGCTAGTGGCTAATCCCCCGCAGGTACAGGTGATTCGGAGAGGTTTGACGTCCGAAATCTCGTCCGATTCAAAGGGCAAGTAGCCCTACAGGTGCGGGAGCTCAAGGACTTGCTACATATGCGACTGGCACGCGAAACGGAGCCCGAAACAGTAAATTACAGCCTGCTGTGTATTTTTGCAGGGTTAGGGTTTTGGCCCTAAACGGACCCTAATACCCCCAGGAGGTTTGGGGACGCGAGGGGACCGCTGTACAGGTGATCTGACGCATTTTCGGGGCTGAAAACAGAGAATTCAGCGTGCTGCAGATTCTCGCCAGGTTTTGCAAAGTGCCCGTATGCGTTGGGAAAGTCATTCAATGCGTGGGAATACTGACTGTGAAGGGTCCTAGTACAGTTATGTTGCCGAAATTGGGCCGGAACAGTTGAAATTCAACGAAGCTTGTGCGGGGCAGCTTGTAGGGAACCACAGCGTTTATTCCCTCTTTTAAACAATAAAGAAATACTGAAAGGGGCGCCTAAGTGGGGCCAATCTGGTGTCGGTCTTCTCATACAGGTGCATTCTAGCAGCTTGTATCCCTTTCCCCTTTGTTGTGTCTTGAAAGTACAGGTAAAGTAGGCGACAAATTAAATGGATGAAAGCAAATAAGGTTTAAGTCTAAGGTCTACCGCCCTTTTTGAAAGTACAGGCCGGTTACAACTTACCATAAGTTAAAGCATGTTTGCGACTAGGTTTAGTCTCTTCATGTATAATTCATGTTCTTAACCTTGAACACTAGCTATGGTGGGGTTGTTTACTAATGAAAATTGAGAATAAATTAAGTACTTATATTTTGCTTATAAGTTACGTCAGCCAATTACTTTCATGGAAAGTGAAAAAAGGTACTCTTTTGGGTACATCTTTGTTGTGATAACTCGTTTAGCATGCTTGTATGCGTTCTAAATGGAGTCTACACACTATGTTGGATAGGAGGTGGTAACACATGATGGTTGCAAATGTTCAACAATGTGGAAAATCACGATGTTACTCTTGGTTTCATTGAACCTCCTACTGAACCGGGTTCAGGCTAAATGAACAGCTGGATCCATGAAGGATGCCACTTTGGAACATATTAGTGTATCACCACTCTTGTTTTCGAGGAAGAAAACGCTTCTCCAAGGGGCGAGTAATGTCAGGACAAGGATCCTAAGGAGCAAGGCTTGACCTAGGGGGTCAGGGACCTGAGCCAAGGGCTCGGACTGGACGAGTGTGGACTGGGGATCTATATTGTGACTAGGGCTAGGAGCCGGCTTATATATAGGGTGGTAGGGTGGTGGATTCGGCATCTCAGTCTCCTAGGTCTTACAAGTGAGGAGGACAGAAAGGGCAAGAAGCGAAGCAAAATGCAAAGCTTTGGAAAGAACAAGAAAAAGGCAAAGAAGCTCAGATTCCGAACAGTTTTTGATAGCTCTACGGAGGAGTCATCCTCTGACAGTTCGGACTCCGACGACCACATGTTTTATGCGAAGAAGAAGCACTTTTACACGGCTAACCAATACGACTTACTCGAAGATAAGAGCAAGAAGGCGAAGGAATTTAAAGAGGGTGGACAGTCAATAAAATTTGAATCCTTTTCTGGATTTCGAGATGCTCCGAGGGCTTTGGCCTTTATCCAGCAGTTTGACATAGCCTTCTCTGGAGGGCATTACTCAGAGCACTCCAAGATCAGGAGGGCTACATCGTTTTTAAAAGGAAATGCTCGAACATGGTGGTCCACTTTCTTTTGAGGAAAGAAGCCCTAGTCAAGTGGTTGAAATTCAAACGGCTCTTTATTTCTTCTTGGCTTACGCGGGAGTACGAACGAGATATAAGAATTGCTTGGAACCATCTTCAGATGACCAAGGGAGATTCTTTGGATGCATATTGCGAGAGGTTTCGGGATTCGTGTCTATCGAGCTCTTCGTTTAAGAACGTCAACTTTAAAGAATAGATTGAGCGGTTTTGCTGCGGGCTCCCTACAGAGATCTGAGATTACTGCCTTGAACAAAAGTCTGACTCTATTCATGAACTAATGGGTCATGCGAAACGGGGGTTCTTGATACATTTGGGGAATTTGACCTACCCCACTGATGAAATCTCGACTCGAAGGACCAGAAGAATGAAAATAGAAAGAAAAAGAATCCTCAGGAAAAGAAATATACATGACCTCGACCGACTCTTAGAGAAAGTGCTAACTATCTCAAAGAGGGAAAGTGTTTTGGTTGTGGGGAACAAGGGCACATCTCCGCAAAGTGCCTCAAAAAGTCAGAACAAGGACAAACTGAAGACATGCCAGAGAGTTCTAGAGCAACAGAGAAACGTGGCAGAAAAGGCAAGATGAAAGCAGGACTGGTATCGGATTGCATGGGAACTGACCCGAGCCAGATAGGTGGAAGTACAAAACTTTGCTGAGCTTGGGGCAAAGTGAAAGATCAGGAAGCCCTTATCTTTTTTGATGGAGGAGCCAAGGTGAACTTCATTTCGCCTGAGCTGGTGGCGCAGCTCGAGATTATGCCCGACAGGATGGGGCTAGCGGCAGAGGCAGTTCTAGTAGTGCCTGGACGAGATGTAGCCATTACGCCTGTCATTGGCAAACTTCGTTTGCATTGTCAGGGGTATTTAGGATACTAAGACTTTCACATCATGCCTTTGGAAGGGTGTGACGTTCTCCTAGGAATCCCTTCGTACCATAAGAACAACGCCGTGGTTGACTATCGGGCCAAGAAAGCGACTTTGACAAATGAGAAGGGCAGAAAAATTGTGCTAGATGTAAAATTGAAGGGCGAGTCCGTCCCTATTGTATTGGCTTCGGCCATTTCAAAATTAATGAAATCCAATTTTTTTGTTTACTCCATCTATTTGAAAGATTGAATGATGAACATCGAACAAACATGTCTGAACCAGACAAAGAACGCCAATATTTTTTGCACACACATGCTGATTGTTTCTCTGAAGGCCTGCTAGGCGAGTTGCCTCCATCTCGTCTTGAGGACCATACCATTTATCTGATTCCTGGAAGTACACCACAAAACCGGCCACCTTACCGTGCTAGGCGAGCCTAGAATGAAGAAATCATGAAGCAAGTGAAAGACCTTCTTGAAACGGGGTCTCATCCAGCCGAGTACTTCACCCTATTGCTCTCCGGTTTTACTAGTACTTCACCCTATTGCTCTCCGGTTTTACTAAAGAAAGACTGATCTTGGAGGATGTGCATCGACTATAGAGCTCTCAATAAAATCACTATCAAGAACAGATTTTCGATTCCAAGGATCGATGATATTCTTGACCGACTACAGGGATCCTCTTGTTTCAGCTAGATTGATTTGAAAAGCGGATATCATCATATCAGAATCGCTTCGGGAGATGTCTACAAGACAGCCTTTCGGACAAGTTTGGGTTTATACGAATTTTTGGTGATGCCTTTTGGACTTACCAATGCATCAACGACTTTCAATTGAATGATGGATAGGATTTTCCGAGAGCATCGATCTTTTGTGGCACTTTCTTTGATGATATTGTAGTTTTCTCCAAGAATGAAGCAGAACATCGACACCATCTGCTACAAGTCTTTCAGGCATTGCGTGATCACAAACTAGTTATCAATGCCAAAAAGAGCGAGTTTTTCTTGCCAAAGATACATTTTTTGGGACACATCGTCTCAGCAGCAAGAGTATAGACAGACTCGACCAAGATTGAGACTATCCGCGATTGGCCAGACTTGAAGAATGTTCATGAAGTTAGAAGCTTTTTGGGCTTGTGTTCTTACTACCGGCGGTTCATTCGGAAGTTTGCAAAGGTAGCTTCCCCTTTGCACATATTGACTTAGAAAGGAGTCCCTTTCTCGTGGGGGCCGACAAAGGTGACTAGTCGCCTTTCAGACACTTAAGGAAAAACTGACTACTGGACCAGTGTTGGCTTTTTGCCAGACTTGCAAAAGCCATTTGAAGTTTATTGTGATGCTTGTGGTCGTAGTCTGGGAGCGGTCTTAATGCTAGAAGGCCATGTGATTACTTATGAAAGCAGAATGTTTCAAGACTAGAATTGGTAGCACAGATTTATGAAAAGAGCTATTGGCAGTGATCCATGCTTTTACTCAGCGGCGATATTACCTATTCGGAGCCGATTTCACGGTCTTTACTGATCATCAAAGTTTATGCAGTTTGTAGAGAAAATTGCTAAAGAATCTATAAAAGAAACCCATTGGGCACTCAAAAGAAGTAGGAGACAGAAGGGTAGGCACCCGCAGCAGTGCAAGAAGGCACCCATAGGTCCTAGCGTTTTCTCAAGGATCAGCCCAGCGTTTTCAACCTCCAGCAATCAGCGGTTTCAGCCACTACCACGAGCGTTTTTAGTTCCCAGCCTTAGCCTTGCGAGAACCCGCATCCTCTGGCTGTAGATCCTCGCCAGATTTCCCATCGAGTATCAGATCAGCCTAGTGTTTTCAGATTCAGCAGACCTCAGCCAGCGTTTTACAATTTCAGCCCATATCAGCCAGCGTTTTTGCATTTCAGCCCTAGCCCGACGAAGCGGTTGCAGATCCAGGCCGTAGTACTGCCACAGTAGCAGATCCCCAGCAGAGCATCTAGCGTTTTTAGTTTTCAGCCTTGACGCCGTCGTTGTTGACATCGTCATCGTCATTGCAGATCCCTATTTTGACGACGATACCTTCGTCATCGTCATTACAAATCTCTATCTTGACGACGACACCTTCGTCGTCATCGTCACAGTCACCATCGTGGTCGTCAACATAGACCAACAGTTGCTGTCGTCGACTTCACTGTCTTCGACACAGGAATGTGCTCGACTTCACCGTCTTCGACTCAGTACTGTCGTCGACGTCATCATCGTCGACAAAGACCCTTAGTACCTTGGCGTTGACTTCATCGTCTTCGACATAGACCTTGTCGTCGACCTCCCTGTCTTCGACATAGTACCGCAGTACTCGTCGTCGACATCTGTCTTCGACATAGACCCCTTCAGTACCTCAATAGCATCAGTAGCATTAGTACCCATTAGCATCAGCATCATTGGTGTCGCATTTGTGCAAGAATCAAGAAAATACTTGCTTTGGCAATAGAGCAAGGGGGCTCTTGAGGGTTGGGACCCGACATCCCTGTGTCTCTCTTTTCTCTCTCTTGTCTCTCTTTCTTTCAGTTCAGTTTAGTTTTTTCAAGTGAAGTAAAGTGTCCCTTGTGTTTGTGTGCGGAGTACTAGATCCGAGCAAATCCTTATTCTCTTCGTTGCACCTGACGTTGGTATCAGAGCTCTATGTGCGCTACACTTGACATTGGTATTAGAGCTTTGTGTGTTTTGCAACTGACAAGTACCATTTGATGGGGAGCCTGATAAGCAACCCGAAGTGGAAGAGAGCGAGGAGATACTCGTTCCTGAACAGATTTTGGCACACAAGAAAGAAAGATGAAAGGCAAAGTGATTTGGCGATTCCTGGTTAAATTCAAGAACTATCCAGGGTTAGATGCGAAGTGGATGGAGGAGGAGGACCTAGCAGATACTCCTCAGATTTTGGAACTTTACCTTGAAGCATTCTAGTCTACTCCGATAGAACCCCAAACTCAACAAGGTTGAATCTGGTGCAGCGGGTTTGCACAAGAGGGGAGTCACTCCTCTCCTTTCAACAGATTACCTCGATTGAATAAGGTCACTAATGTCCCCTTTGGGTTTCAGGGATACTGATGGGCTGACAGTATTCTGCTGTATGACTTTATGAAACAGAATTCCAGAAATTAAATTTGATTGATTTGTGCTCTCTCATTTGACTTGTTTGCGTGCAAGAACCGAAAGACGAAATGACTGCAACATTTCGGTCTCATAAATCTCTATAGACATGATTGCAATAAGGATTATTTAATCGGGCATCAATTAGGTCTGGAATGGATCTAGATGCGACTACTAAATATGTTGCTGGCAGTCATGGTCTGAGATTTGGAATGAATTTTTCTGTGATTTGTCATGTGATGTCCTGTGATGTGATTGTCATCTTTGTACAAGTGCTAGATGTGTCGTGTCTAGTGCGTCGGTACTTAGAGTCGGTGTCTACTGAGACAGTTTATGGCTTCTGTCTAATTTGCAGGCGTTATCGAGGGCGATTACAATTCTTTCAAGAGGGGGGTATGTCACAAACTGATGACGTGGCATGTCCTAGGACTTTATAAGGTTGTTCCAACTTATGGCTTTTAGCCGAGGCGGGGCCTAGGGGACATAAAGAATTAAATATCAGCGCACGGCCCAGCTGTACGGACGTCGCGAATTGCGCTGACTGTTGACGTGGTGGAGCGTACGGACCACCGTGAATTGCACTGACTGTACAGATTTTCGAAAATCGCACAGGTAGGTTTTGGGGCCTGATTGCTTTTGAGTTTCATGCTTTTGGGGCTCTGCTTTTAGCATCCCTTGTAATCTTTATAAGGAACCAAGGAGGCTCACTTCTCAGAGCATATGGACGTAGAGTTTGAGAGCGAGCATCCGTAGGCAGTGTACTTTGCTCAAATTAATATAAAAGAAATACCGAAAGGGGCACCAGTCTTTGGGGCCAATCTCTTGGCACGAAACTACGCCGGGTCGTGTCAACTCTCTCTCTTAAATTGTGGATTGCTTTAAGTGAATCTCTGCTGTGTCGCGATAGAATCTTGACTTGGGGTGTCGAAGTTTGTTACAGGTCTAGGGCACACAGGTACGGCTAGTATGTCTCCGGGCTGGCCACCCATGCATAGGTTGCACTTGTGTCCGGCCGCCCGGGTTTGAGGAGTTGTTTTCACACTAAGTTCGGGACCTTGGCGCACTACCTTCACATTGTATTGGCGGAGTACAGTAGTTTGCTACACTGCTCGTGACAACATCTTATTAAGGAGATCTCTCGGGGGTTGGGACACCCCAGACTGCTGCAAGCATCTCAACAGGCATCTTCATCCTTTGCCTCACATCTTCGGCTTCACGCGGTTTGTTCAACATCAAGTGCTGAGAGGGAGTGTTAGATTTACACCACTCTGTTGCTTCACAGAGGTCTAGGGTACTTCCTTGTGCAACTAGTGTCTTGGGGCTAGCCACCCATAGTCTAGGTTGTACTTGGTCTGGCCGTCCGAGTTTGGGGCCGACCGTCCACCTTGTTCGGGCGACCTCATATATATTTCTTTTTCTTGTTGGGTCGTGGGGGATCTTTATCTGGCATTGCCCTACCTCCCCTTGGGCACCTATTTATGGGGCCTGGGGGTACCCACTTCCATGATTTGGCATTGTACGGGTCTTCTGTTTTGGTCGTCATGGGGGGACAAATCGTTCCCTCTTCCCCTACATCAACGCTCTCTCTCTCTCTCTCTCTCTCTCTCTCTCTCTCTCTCTCTCTCTCTCTCTCTCTCCCCCCCCCCCCCCGCACACGCGCTCTCACAATTTACTCCTGACTGGAGTAGTGAGATGCTATTTTGGTATTGTCTGAACCTCGGAACGACGCAGACGGGATGTTTGGGGAGCGTTTCGTTGTATGCTTGAAAATCTCGGAACGACGCAGACAGGATGTTTGGGGCACGTTTTGTTGTATGCTGGAAAACCTTCGAATGACGTAGACGGGATGTCTGGGGAGCATTTGGTTGTATCAGTCCTTTGAGCTCATGGCCCCGACCTTTTTAGGTTATTTGCGGGGGGAGTGACGAGGTAGTCGTTGAGTAGCTTCATACTGCAGACCGTCTGTCTTCTATTCGTTGTGTCTTGTAACATGCATATGTGAGCATTGTGTTGCATTGTGATGTGCCAACCACTGAATATTCTTTATTGGACGAGATTTTTGTGGGAAGCCAACGCCCCAGAATATCAAGAGCTCCGATCTAGAATGAGACTCCTTATTGGATAAGATTTTATTGGATAAGATTTTTCTGGAAAGCCAACGACCCAGGATATCAAGAGCTCCAATCTGGAATGAGAACACTGATTGTCCTTGGGAATGACCCTCAAAAATTTTTGAGCTGACTTGAGTTGTTTTGTAGGTATGCTGTAATTGCGAACGATTACTTTCTTTCAAGAAGGGGGGATGTCACAAATTGATGACGTGCCAAGCCACTGAAGAATGGAGCCAACGTGCAGATCTCGGTCGAGGGGCCTAACCCTAAGAAGAAGCAGCAGAAGAAGAAGTCCTACCAACTTATGGGACCCCGTCTGATGGGGCCCAAGGGATCTAAAGGCACTAAAACTAAAGCGGGACACACACACACACACATAGCGTATATACTGCTGACGTGGCAACTATATGGAGAGCCCGAAAAACGCGTTGACATGTTGATGTGGCAGCCTGTACGGATTTCCTTGTGATTTATGCTAGGCAGATTTTCAGCGCCAGCTTTTGAGGCCAGATGCTTTTTCATAGGCCAAGGGCCTTTAAATATGTGCAGAGGGCTTAGTCTTTGGCACTCTTCCGGGTGAAGGTGCAGAGCGTGAGTACCGGCATTGTAGTGAGTTCAAGCAATATAAAGAAATACCGAAAAGGGGTGCCAAGGTTTGGGGCCAGTGCTCTGTTGGGGTGGAACTCCGCTACTCTGTGTCTTGTGCATCTCTTTCAGTTGAGTTGTTATTTGAAGTGCTTAAAGCTGTTTAGTTTGTTCTTTTTTGTTGGCACGTGGTGCCCGTCCCGTGACAGCCCCGTCTCGTGACACAAGGAGTCCAAAAAATGTGCTTAAATTGTATTGCTCCACAATTTTTCCTGCCAACTTGCAATTAGTAGCATTGTCCGTAATAATAACTTGCACAACGTGGTCAGGACCCACACCCATGATCACATCATTTAAAGGTGAAGCTATAAACTCTGCTGTCTTTTGATTGCCTCTTGTATCAATTGAACCCTTGAAGATAATTCCTCGAGGGCTTGACACAATGAAGTTGATCAAAGGACGCTTAGCTGTATCTATCCATCCATCCGAGATTATGGAGCATCCATATTGTTGCCATGTTGACTCAACACTTGAAAGGGATCTTGCTATTCTTACCTTCTCTTTCTTTAACAATGTTGTCCGCAATTTCTCATAGCTTGGAGGCTTGTAACCTTTCCCAAACGAAGCAATTGCAAACACCATCGCCAAGAAATACAGAGAGCGAGCAAGAGAAAATGGAAGACTACATGCATAAAATCATCTAGCAATTGCCTCATCCGCTTCCTCTTTAGAAGCATTGTTAAAGATATCTTCCAAAGATGGTTGACTAGCTGTCTTCTTCATTGCATTTGGAGGGTCGAGCATGCCGGATTTGCACTTCTTATTTGCACTCTCATGATCCTCACGAGCCGTGGAAGCTTTGTCTGATCCTGAGACCTTCACACAAATATAGATGCCCCGATTCTTTATTCCAAGCAAGTGGGTATGAACGCGAGAGTAACATTCTGTGAGTTTTTTCTTGCAAAAAGAGCGTGTCCATGTTACCATGTACACGTGGTAGTGATGTGTATGAACACACTTAGGACCGCCGGGGCATGTTTTCCCTCTTTAGGAGGTTTTTTCCCCCATGCATTGTATATACGCCCATCACTCTAGGGCTATCTATCTTTCCATTGCACACTAAGTAACACACTCTCTGTTGTGTGCCTTGAGCTTCCTTCGTCTTCTCCAAGCTGTATGTGTTTTCCTGCAACCCTAATTTCAACAATTGGTATCAGAGCAGGTTGCATCCTTGCGGGCTTAGTCGCCAACAGCTCCAGCATACACCTGCTCACTTTCTCCAATTTCAGTGAGCTTTGGCGAGCGTTCGCAGGTCAAGAAGCCTCCGTTCGCTCATTTCGGCCTCTGTTTCCACTAGAGGCAGTACTGCACTGGCTATTTTGTCATTTTGTGCAAAATTTCTGTCAGTGTCGTTTTTTGCATAACGGGTCCCTTACAGTCTTCTACGGTTTGTGCTATATAGCACGTATTGTTCCGGCTTCGTTTATCCTATTTTTGGGCAGTTTTCACATCAGGTGCAACATTTACCATGGCTGACAACAACACAGATGTGCTCAAGATATTTGCTGCTGAGGACAGATTGGATGGGGACAATTACCTTATGTGGGCTTACATGATGCAACATGTTCTTGTGTCAAAGGGTGTCTGGAATATTGTGCAGGGCATTGATTGTAACAGACTTGGACACTCCAAGTCAAGAATCTACGGTGACAGCACCAAATAACCACTTCAAAACAGTTCATAGTTCACAATTGATTTACACTGGCCCGGCGGAGTTCCGTGCCTAGAGATATTGGCCCCAAAGACTGGTGCCCCTTTCGGTATTTCTTTTTGTATTAATCTGAGTTCAAAGTACAAGAGTGCGGTTGGGTCTCACTCTCAGACTCTGCGTCAAGATGCTCTGAGAAGTGAGAGACCAACTTCACTTTTAAAGAGTTCCAAGGGATGCCACAAGCAGAGCCCCAAAAGCTGAAAATCAATAGCTCAAAAGCTTGTAAATAAAGCTGTTCTTTTTGCTTTTCTCTATCATGCCAGTACTTGGCAAATAAAGCAATTCAAAGTTCTCTCTCTCTCTCTCTCTCTCTCTCTCTCTCTCTTCCTTGCTAATTTGCGTAGGAAAAGCATATCAAAAGTTGCCATAAATCCAACGCAAAATCTGCCGCAATTTCTGCCCGTCCGTAATGCTGCCACGTGTCGTGCTCTGGCAAAATTAGGGTTTCAGAAGTTAGGGTTTCCAGATTAGGGTTTCTGGCAGAAATTAGGGTTTTTCAGAATTAGGGTTTCTCTGGCAGCCACGTCATCACTTTGTAACATACCCCCTCTTGAAAGCATTGTAATCGCCCTCGATCACGCCTGCAAAAAAAGACAGAGGCCATAGAACCGTCTTAGCAGACACTGACTGTTAGCACCTATGTCCTAGGAACACACATCTAGCACATGTACCAATCGACAATCACATCTCACGACATCACTAGACATCACAGGACATCACATGACATTCAACATTCATTCGGATCTTAGACCATGATTTATCGGCAATGTAGTTAGCAATCGCATCTATATCCAGTCGGGACGTCATCGATGCCCGATTGACTAACCCCTACTGCAACCATGTCTATTTGAGATCAATTAGACCAAAATGCTGCAATCATTTCGTCTATCAGTTCCTACACTTAAAAACAAGTCAAGAACAAATCAGTTTCATATTCATGAATTCCATTTCATAAAGTCATACAGCAGAATACTATCAGCTCTCAGTATCCTTGAAGCTCAAAGAGACATCAGTGACTCTAGTATCAAGATCGAGGCATCTGTTGACAAAGGAGCGGAGTAACTCCCCTCTTGTGCATCCCACTGCACCAGATCTCCGGCCAAGCTGAATTATGGGTTCCATTTGGAGTAGACTATGCTAAACCAAAATCTTCGAGGTAAAGTTTCACAATCTGAGGAGTATGTGCTAGGTCCTCCTCCTCCATCCACTTCGCATCCAATGCAGGATAGTTCTTGAACTTAACCAAGAACCGCCTTCAGACTTTACCTTTATTCTTCGTGTCCTTATGTGCCAAAATCTGTTCAGGAACAAGGATCTCCTCGTTTTCTTCCACTTCGGGTTGCTCATCAGGCTCCCCATCATCAGGCACATCACCTTTAAAAGGTTTCAAGAGACTCACATGGAATGCATTGTGAATCCTCCAAGTGTCAGACAGTTTCAGTCCGAAGGAGACATCGTTGATCTTTTCAGAGATCTGGAAAGGTCCATAGTATCTCATACTAAACTTTGGAAAAAGCCTCTCCTTTCCCTTTTTCTTTCTCAGGTGTGCCTTCTCAAAACGTAAGAGCACCCAATCATCCTCCTTCAATTTGAAATCGCGACAATGGCTATCCGCTGCCTTTTTCTGTCGTTCTTGAGATTTCTGCAAAGCCTCGCGGACCTTGGCAAAAGCCATGTCTAAGTTGCACGTATACTCATCCGCTTCAAAAATCTTATCTTTCGTGCTTAGGAAGGGTGGAACCTTTGAAGCATCTTCAACAATCTCAAATGGCGCCTTCCCCGTCGAAGAGAGTATCGTGTTATTGTAGGCAAATTCCACCAAAGGTAGATACTTTTCCCATTGAGTCTTTTGATCCGAGATATAAGACTTCAATAAATGTAAAACCATTGAATTGGCAATCTCAGATTGCCCGTCAGTCTGCGGGTGCAACGATGACGAGAACTGCAACCGTGTGCCAATGTTCTCCCAAATTGCCTTCCAAAACAAACTCCTAAATCTAGGGTCCCTGTCGGAGACAATCGTCTCAGGCATGCCATGTAATCTAAAGATCTGGGCCACAAACAGTCTCGCTAAGTGATCCGGCTTGATTGTTTTCTTCATTGGAATGAAATGAGCCTGCTTGCTAAATCTGTCAATAACAGTCCAGGTACCATCATGACCACTCTGTGTTCTCGGGAGATCAAAAATGAAATCCATTGCAATACTTTCCCAGGGGCGGGTGGGTATGGGCAAAGACTGTAACAATCCCTGTGCTTTATGCCTGTCAAACTTGACCTTCTGGCATACCAAACAACTGCGCACAAACTCTTCCACATCCTTCTTGAGTCTCGGCCAAAAGAAGTATCTCTCTACCCCTTTCATGGTGGTAGCGATGCCGCGGTGACCCGTAGAAGGTGGACAGTGGCATTCAGTCATAACCTTTTCCCTCAATGGCTGTGTAACGCACAACATGGTTTTTCTCATCAAGTAGCCATCTCGAATGGAATATCCCGCTACTGTCTCTCCATCCCGTATCCGTGTGAAAACGTCTGCAAAATTTGTATCTGTGGCATACTGGTCGACCATATCCTCGAAGCTCCTATGATGTATCGCGGAAATAGCCAGAACCAACGGCTTCCGAGACAAAGCATCTGCCTCCACATTCTTCTGTCCCTGAACATGGACAATCTGGAAGTGAAACTGTGACAAAATGTTCGCCCACCGCATCTACTTTTCCGATAGCTGCTTTGGTGACAAGAAGTAGCGCAAACTCTGATGGTTTGTAAAGACTGTAAAATCCGCTCCGAGTAGGTAATGCTGCCACTGAGTAAGAGCATGGATAACCGCCAAAAGCTCTTTCTCATAAATCTGTGCTGTCATTTCCGGCCTTGAGAACAATCGGCTCTCGTAAGCAATGACGTGGCCTTCTTGCATTAAGACCGCACAGAGACTACGACCACAAGCATCACAATATACTTCAAATGACTTCTGCAAGTCCGGCAAAGTCAAAACTAGTCCCATAGTCAATTTCTCTTCCAATGTCTGAAAGGCAGTCACCTCTGTGGGTCCCCACGAGAAAGGGACTCCTTTCTATGTCAAGATATGCAAAGGGGAAGCAACCTCTGTAAACTTTCGAATGAACCGCCTGTAGTACGAACACAGTCCCAAGAAGCTTCTAGCTTCATGGACATTCTTCAAATCGGGCCAATCAGGGATAGTCTCTATCTTGGCCGGATCCATTTGCACTCCTACTGCTAACACAATGTGTCCCAAAAAGTGTATCTCTGGTAGGAAAAATTCACTTTTCTTTGCATTAATCACTAACTTGTGATCTCGTAATGCTTGAAAGACCTGAAGTAGATGATCTCTATGTTCTGCCTCATTCTTGGAGAAAACAATGATATCGTCAAAGAAAGTGCCAACAAAGAGCCTTTACCCTCAAAAAATCCTGTCCATCATCCGGTTAAATGTCGCAGGAGCATTGGTTAAGCCAAAAGGCATCACCAAAAACTCAAATAACCCAAGAGTCGTCAGAAAAGCTGACTTGTAGACGTCTCCCGGCGCGATTCTGATCTGATGATATCCACTCTTCAAATCAATCCTGTTAAAACACGAGGATCCCTGTAATCTGTCGAGTATATCATCGATCCTAGGAATCGGAAATCTGTTCTTGATGGTGATTTTGTTGAGAGCTCTATAATCGATGCACATTCTCCAAGATCCGTCTTTCTTCAAAACCAACAACACTGGAGAGCAATACGGTGAAGTACTAGGCTGGACAAGACCCTTTTCCAAGAGATCTTTCACTTGGTTCATAATCTCTTCATTCTGTGCTCGGCTCACATGGTAAGGTGGCCGGTTCGGTGGGGTGCTTCCAGGTATCAGATCAATGGTATGATCTTCAAGACGAGCAGGTGGTAACTCGCCTGGTAGTCCCTGTGAGAAGCAATCGGCGTGAGAGTGGAGAAAATCTTGGCGTTCTTTATCAAGTTTAGACATATTTGTCCTATTCTCATCACTCAACTCTTTCATAAAGATCGAGTAAACAAACAGACTGGATTTCATTATTTTAGAAATGGCCGAAACCGATACAATAGGGACAGACTCTTCCTTCAGTTTGAAGTCAAGTACAATGGTTCTGCCCTTCTCTGTAGTCAATGTCGCTTTCCTCGCCCGATAATCGACCACGGCGTTGTTCTTGTGGTACCAGGGAATTCTCAAGAGAACATCACAACCTTCCAAAGGCATTATGTAAAAGTCCTCATGCCCCAAATACCCTTGACAATGCAAGTGAAGTTTGCCAATGACAGGTGTAATGGCTACGTCCCTGCCGGGTGCCGCTAGAACAGTCTCCGCAAGTGGTCCCATCCGATCGGGAGTGATCTCGAGCCGCGCCGTCAATTCCGGTGAAATGAAGTTGGCCTTGGCTCCTCCATCAAAGAAGATCAGGGCTTCTTGGTCTTTCACTTTACCCCAAGCTCGGCAAAGTTTTGTACTCTCGTCCAATGTGTCAGGATCGGTATCCACACAATCTGGAATGAATCCTGTTTTCATCTTGCCTTTTCTTCCACGTTCCTCAGCTGCTCTCGAACTCTCAGGCCTTTCGTCGTCCTTGTCATTCTGTTCTTTTTGTGCCTTTTTAGGGCACTTCGCGGA
Organism: Adiantum capillus-veneris; assembly: GCF_014529385.1. Taxonomy (NCBI): domain Eukaryota; kingdom Viridiplantae; phylum Streptophyta; class Polypodiopsida; order Polypodiales; family Pteridaceae; genus Adiantum; species Adiantum capillus-veneris. The sequence goes on from NC_140951.1 coordinate 80,275,568, forward strand.
GATATGTCCATGTTCCCCGCATCCAAAGCACTTCCCCTCCCTGATGAAGCGAGCTCTCTCCTGAGGAGTAAGCTTGGGTCGTGCATCCTTCTTTTTTGGGTTTCTCTTTCTCTTTCTACTTTCATTTGCTAAAGTCTGTTCGGCTCATTGTGTCATGACCTCATCGGTGGGGTAGGTCAAATTGCCAGAGTGAATGGCAAAACCCCGTTTCGCATGACTCATCAACTCCTGAATAGAAGCTGACTGCTGGTCCAAGCAGCGATCTCGGATCTCTGTAGGTAGACCCAAGGTAAACCGCTCAATCTGTTCTCTGAACGAGATCTTCTTGAATGAAGAGGCGGGTAGAAAAGAGCTCCAGAATCTCTCGCAATAAGAGTCCACTGTATCTTTCTTGGTCATCCGAAGATGGTTCCAAGCAGCTCGTATATCGCGTTCATACTCTTGAGTCAGCCAAGAAGAAATAAAAAGCTTCTTAAATTTCAGCCATTTAACTGGCGTAGTCTTGTTTAAAAGAAGCGTGGACCACCAAGTTCGAGCATTCCCCTTAAAATAAGGGGCAACTCTCCAAATCTTAGAGTTCTCTGAGTAGCGTCCTTCGACGAAAGCGATGTCAAACTGCTGTACAAAAGACAAAGCCTTCAAAGCATCTCTATATCCCGAAAACGTGTCAAATTTAATTGACTGTCCACCTTCCTTAAACTCTCGGACCTTCTTGCTTTTATCTTCCAGAAAGTCTCATTGGTTGGCTTCATAAAAATTCTTCTTCTTTGCATAAAAGTTGCTGTCGTCAACTGTCTGTAGACGAGTCCTCTGTAGAACTGTCACTCACTGGGCGAGATTTAGACTTCTTTGCCTTTTTCTTGGCCTTTCCGAAGCGTTGTTTCTTGCTTCGCTTTTTGCCTTTTCAGTCTTCTTCACTCGAGCCAGATGAGCTAGAAGAATTGTCAGAAGAAGAAGAACTGGGTACTTCTTCAAATCGAACACGCTTCTTCTCTTTCTTTGCCTTTTCAAATGTCGATTGACGACCCAAATAACCCGGGAAGTCAGTGCCCTTCTTCTTCTGTTTGCCGTGCTTTTTAGCTTTGTTTTGCGCATCAAAAAGTTGAGCAATCCGTGCATCAACCACCTCTTCTAATTCCTTCTCTGAATATTTCTTGTGAGCAGAAGGTTTCTTGAGAGCGGGTTTTGGGGGTGGTTTTGTGGTTTTTTGCCACTGCGCATGCATTTTTAAAAAAGAAGTCTCGCTCATATATTTTGCAAATTTTCGGTCCTTTGCAAAATTGAGCATCATCTTTGTTGCATCGCCGATCAATTGACGACGCTCCATCTCTCGTTGCTCCGCCTAAGTAGGCGGAGGCGGACCATACTTCTTGCCGGAATCTTCGTTGTGATCCCTTGCCGCATCTCTGGATGCAGATGAAGTCGACTGATCCTTGCGTGAAGCCGTAGGTGCCGCGGAAAAAAATTTGGGATTGGATTTCCCGTAGAAGAGAGATCGGCCGTGCTCTGATACCACTGTAGCAGACTTGGACACTCCAAGTCAAGCATCTACTGCGACAACACCAAATAATTACTTCAAAACAATTCACAGCACAGTTCACAATCGATTTACACTGGCCCGGCGGAGTTCCGTGCCTAGAGATATTGGCCCCAAAGACTGGCGCCCCTTTCGGTATTTCTTTTTGTATTAATCTGAGTTCAAAGTACAAGAGTGCGGTTGGGTCTCACTCTCAGACTCTGCGTCCAGATGTGCTGAGAAGTGAGAGACCAACTTTACTTATAAAGAGTTAAAGGGATGCCAAAAGCAGAGCCCCAAAAGCTGAAAATCAAAAGCTCAAAAGCTTGTAAATAAAGCAGTTCTTTTTGCTTTTCTCTCTCATGCCAATACTTGGCAAATAAAGCATTCAAAGTTCTCTCTCTCTCTCTCTTCCTTGCTAATTTGCATAGGAAAAGCATATCAAAAGCTGTCGTAAATCCAGCGTAAAATCCGGCGCAATTTTCGGCCGTCCGTACTGCTGCCACGTGTCATACTCTGGCAAAATTAGGGTTTCAGTAGTTAGGGTTTCCGGAATTAGGTTTCTCTGGCAGCCACGTCATCACTTTGTGACATTGATGTACTCCTGGTTCTGAGGATGTAGGCGATATTGAGGATGTTGCAGGTCTTGCTGCAAGGATTGTTGCTGTTAGAGTTGTTTTGCCTCCGACAGAACAAGCTCGTTGGGATGTAAAGGATGCGCAGGCTCATGCGTTGATTGTGTTGTCTGTGAAGCGCACCATTACTCATATTCGTTCAGCGAAATCTGCAAAACAGGCTTGGGATATTCTGGCTGGTCTTTTTGCAAGCCGCAATGAGGCAAAAATTGCATTCCTACGTAAAGAGCTGGAGTCGAAGATTATGCATGAGGAAGATGATATGAACACTCTCCTTGCTGGTGTCAAGGATATCAATGAGCAACTTATTTCTGCAGGTGAAGTCATTTCAAACAGTTCCCTTGTGCAGACTGTTCTTGATGCCTTACCAGATTCTTACCAGACTTTTGCTAGTACTTGGAGACTTATGACCCAAGGAAATTCTGAAGTTGTCAAGTTTGATACATTGTGCACATTGCTGGTGCAAGAGTCACTTTCCAGAAAAAACAGGACTAGACAGCATGCAGTTTAACAGGCTTTATTGCTTCTCAAAGAAAGGGTGGTAACAACAATGCAACCACTTCTTATGATTCTTTTGCGAGTGGAAAATCACCCGTTCCTAATATTTGAACCGACAGCAATTCGTCTGGAAATTTTGGTGATAAGGGCAAAAAGAAGATGCGTTGCCATTATTGTAAAAGTAATGATCACTTGATCAAGCAGTGTCCTAAGTTGAAGGCCAATGAGGCTAAGAAGAAAGAGGATGGTTCCACTGCAAATGTTGGTTCCACTACAAATGCAGCCATTGTTGAGTCTTCTGTGAAAGGAGACTGTGATGCTGATGTTGATGCAGAATGAGCTTTTAGTGCAAAGTGCACTTACAATCGTGTTGTCCATGATGCATGTATGTCAGTTGCTGCAGATTCACATGTGTGGTATTTCGACAATGATGCTACAAAACACATTACCTCACATCGTGAATTGTTTACCTCTCTCGAGTCTGTCCCTCATGGGAATTCAGTCACTTGTGCCAACAATGCCTGTTATCCGGTTCAGGGAGTTGGAAAGATTGTGCTTACTATTGTAAATGGCAGTCCTTTCGCACTTGTTGATGCACTTTATGTACTTGGGATCAAGCAGAATCTTTTGTCTGTATCTGCACTTGCTAGACTTGGACTTGTAGTTAAATTTGTGGATGACAGATGTACAATTCATGATCTCAGTTTTGGTGATGAAATTTTTGCATCTGGCCTTTTGTACCATGGGCTGTATAAGCTAACTTTGTATGACAAGTGTGGACAAATTTTTGCTAGCTTGCTGCGTTTGCAGAAATCTGATATGGTTCCTTCTTTGCCGCCTCTTGAAGCACCTGTCAAACACGTTTGTGAAGGCTGTATTTTAGGTAAGATGCAACGTTCTAAGTTTTCAAAGAATGGTTCAGTTAGGGCCACATGCAGGTAGCAGCTTGTGCATAGTGATGTTTGTGGGCCCATGCAAACTCCGTCCTTGGAAAATTACCTTTACTTCGTGACTTTCATTGATGATTACTCCAGGCATGCATGGGTATTTCCGCTTAAAGCGAAGTCCGAAGTTTTTATGTGCTTTAAACAATTTCTGGCTATGGCTGAAAATGTCTCGAAATGTACTATGGGCACTCTCCGTTCCGATCGAGGGGGAGAGTATATGTCTCATGAATTTAATGCATTTCTCGCTAGTCGTGGATAAAACACCAATGTACAGTGCCTTCTACGCCTCAGCAAAATGGTGTTGCTGAGAGGAAAAACAGGTTACTTATGGAAATGGCATCTTATGGAAATGGCATGATGTATGGTCAAAAGTCAAGCTTTGGCGCATTCTTTTTGGCTTGAGACAATCATGTGTGCCACTTATGTACTAAACAGATGTCATACGAAAGCTTTGAAGTCTATTACTCCATATGAAGCATGACATGATAGAAAGCCTTCTATTGAGCACGTGCGTGTTTTTGGCTAGTTGGCATATGCTTTGGTGCCACAAACACAACGCAGAAAATTGGATGATAAGGCTGTCAAATGTATTTTTGTTGGTTATAGTGCTGAAAGCAAAGGTTACAGGTTGTACCATCCACAAACAAAGCGTATTTTGGTCTCACGTGATGTTGTGTTTGTGGAAGATTCTGTTCAGCCTTTGCTATCATGTACTAGAGACAGTAATGTAAGCTCACAAGACATTTATGACACTTTGTTGCCTCTTTTTAGTGGTGGAAGTACGAATGTAAATTCCAATAAGACAAATGTACAGCATATGGGGTTTCTGAAAATGTTATAGATCAGCCTCTTACTGATGCAGATGTACATGATGTACTTGATGAGCAGGCTAGAGGTATGCCAAAATGGTTGGTGCATACATTACGTGACAGTAAATTGGATGCACCTTTGTCTAGTCGTACTCGTTCAGACTCTCTCTATGCATCGTATGCATCAGATTGTTATGCTTTGGCTGTGTCTAGCTTACATGATGTTGAGGAACCTCTGTCTTTTGATGAAGCACAGAATTCACAAAATTGGATGGCTGCCATGCAATCAGAATATGATGCACTTTTAGAAAATGACACATGGACTTTATGTGATTTGCCTCCTGGCAAAAAGGCCATTGGTACGAAGTGGGTTACAAGTTGAAACGCAAGCCGGATGGTGAGATTGATCACTATAAGGCTCAACTTGTTGCAAAGGGTTATGCACAGCAAAAAGGCATACATTATGAAGAGACTTTTGCTCCCACTTATCGTATGACTAGTGTTCGTTTTCTATGTGCATTGGCAACTCATTTTAGTTGGGATATACATCAATCAGACATTGTTACTGCTTTCTTGAATGGTGAAATATTTGAGGAAGTTTATGTTGCTTGGTATGAGAAAGCTGACACTCATTTAGTCAAACGAGGCTTTCGTAACAGTCCAAGAGAAAGCACATTGTATGTTAAGCGTGAGGGTGATGTACTTCTCATTGTGGTTCTTTATGTAGATGATTTGCTGATCACTGGACCAAATGAGAGACATATTGCTGACTTTAAGGCTGATTTGAATGCTACTTTCAAGATGAAAGATTTGGGGCTGTTGCATCATTACTTGGGTATACAGTTTAAGCAGTGTGATGGTGGTATTGCCTTATGTCAGAAAAGTTACATAGAGACATTGCTATGTAAGTTTGGACTTGAGGATTGCAAACCTATTGCCACTCCCATGGAAATAGGTTTGAATTGAGTCTTCATGATTCTCGTGATCCTGCAGATGTCACTCTTTACCAAACTGCTTTTGGATGCCTCATTTATGTATGCAACACGAGGCCGGAAATTCAGTTTGCAGTCTCACAGGTCATCAGATTTATGCATAGCCCAGGGTCTAAGCATTGGCAGGCTAAGAGGATTTTCCGCTACGTTTGTGGCACTTTACATCTTGACTTGTTTTATCCCAAGGGGGATCATTGCTGCTAGACACACATGCTTTTTCAGACTGAGATTGGGTTGGTTGTTTCGACACGCGAGTGTCCACAAGTGGTTTTTGTTTCATGCTTGGCAGTTCATGTATATCGTGATTAAGCAAAAAGCAACCTATGGTGGCCACTTTTAGTTGTGAGGCTGAGTACATGGCAGTCTTTACAGCTACGGTTGAGTGTGTATGGCTAAGACGCCTTATGGCTAATTTGGGTGTTGGACAGGACACTGCCAACACTATCTACATTGACAGTCAGAGCGCATTGGCAGTTGCGAGGAAGAGGTGCATCACCACTATGTCAGGGAAAGGCTCTCAGCAGGAGAGATTAGCTTGGCTTATGTGCCAACAGAGCACAACCTTGCAGATCTTTTCACAAACCCATTGTCTCGTGAGAAGCTCGAAGCTTTCCGCAAAGCTTTGGGCTTACTCCCCTTTGTGGACTGATCATGTCCTCAGGGCATGGCACTTCCCTATACTCATGTGCCAGCTCTCATTCACCGCATCACTCGAGGGGGGATTTGTTACCATATACATGTGGTAGTGATGTACGTGAACACACTTAGGACCGTCGAGGCATTTTTTCCCTCTTTAGAAAGTTTTTTCCTCCGTGCATTGTATATACGCCCATCACTCTAGGGCTATCTATCTTTCCATTGCACACTAAGTAACACACTCTCTGTTGTGTGCCTTGAGCTTCCTTCGTCTTCTCCAAGCTGTATGTGTTTTCCTGCAACCCTAATTCCAACAGTCCACTTCTTGCTACCTTCTCCAGAGTTAAGAACCTATCTCTAATACATACTTCCATAATGGCTCCGCTTCTGGTTACTCCTTTTGGTGCAAAAGGAGTAACCAGAAGCGGAGCCATTATGGAAGTATGTATTAGAGATAGGTTCTTAACTCTGGAGAAGGTAGCAAGAAGTGGACTGTTGGAATTAGGGTTGCAGGAAAACACATACAGATAAGTCTTCTTGGAGGTAGAGCCGGATGCTGCAGGGGCTGTTGGTTGGGAGCCACGAGCTGCAAACGAACATGGTTGCGAATCAAGTGCAAAAAAGTGGAGGTCTTCGCTCTCTTTTTGGAACAGGAAGAGAGTTGGGATCTTTGTACTTTGAACAAGTCCACTCAGGTGGCAACATAACCGTAATACACTTTCATTTAAAAGCCCTCTTACGAACGGCATCTTGTAAACCAAGGGAGTATTGTAGCTTGAGAGGACACTTACATGGCTCGAAGATGGTTGTCCTTGGCACGCACTTGAAGTAGTAACAATCCTTGAGATTTTGTTCGAATGCCATGATGTTCCTAGCGATGGGCATCGTGGCATCCAAAGAACTTTAGCATTGGCCAAATGATTTTTCTTATGGCTGAGGATGCACTCTTACATAGAGAGCTATGTGAAGAGATGCACCCAGTGTCAGGTCAATGAGGCAGAGCGTCTTAGGAAAGTTGGCCTACTACATCCATTGGAAAACCTTGATCGACTCACACAAACAACAAAGTTTATACCAACGAAGTCGACAGTAAAAAGCCATGAGTTGGCGGTTTTATTTGTCAATGAGATTTATAAACTATATGGTTTGCCAGAGGACATCGTCAGTGATCGAGATACCAAGTTCACTGTTGGCCCATTCATGCTGATGTATGGCTTTGAGCATAAATCCCCTATTGCTATTGGCTTAGAGAAAGTCAAAGATCGCTAAGCTCGAGATTTCTTGTATGATATGCAGGAAATTCTCGAATTGGCTGAGGATAGTATAAGGACAGCTCGTGATCAAGTTACTACTTATGCGAATCAAAAGAAATCTCCAAGGACACTAGAGGTGGGACAATGGGTCTATCTGAAGCTATGTTGTAGGGAACGGCTACCTGAGGTGCACAAACAGCGTTTCTACGTTTTAGAGCCTTCCCAACGTTTCATGCTGCTTGGGAACGTTGGGAAAGGCCTAATTAATTTGGGCTGCCATGTCACATTAATAGAAGCCAATTAACTACAAGGTTCTAAAAAATGACAAAAAAGCGACACCTTATCTGAGAATCGGCCCTGTTCACAATAACTAGAGCCCAAAGCAGTTTGCGCATGGAAATAACCAAAGGCTCACAGAAACAGATAGCGTAGAAAAATTGAAATAAAGAGAGGCTCAGAGTCGCTCCAAGCTGGAGTTACTAGTAACCTTTTTATGCCGTAGGAGACAAAAAGGGATTGTTACTGCTTCAACTGCGTGCCAAGGATAGTCATCTTCGAGCCATATATGTGTCCTCTCAAGCTACAATACTCCCTTGGTTTAGATGATGCCGTGCGTAAGAGAGCTTTTAAATGCCAGTGTATTACGGTTGTGTTGCCACCTGAGTGGACTCGTCCAAAGTACAAAGATCCCAATTCTCTTCTTGTTCCAAAAAGAGAGCGAAGAGCTACACTTTTTTGCACTTGATTCACAACCATGTTTGTATCCACAGCTTGTGGCTCCCAACCAACAGCCCCTGCGACATCCGATTCTACATCCAAGAAGACTTTTCTGGTTACTCCTTTTGCACCAAAAGCAGCACAAGAAGCGAAGCCACTCAGAGACAGGTTCTTTCAACTCTGAAGGAGGTAGCAAGAAGTGGACATGTTCTTTTTGCAAGAAAAGGCTCGGAGGATCCAGGAAATCAAGAGCTCCAATGTGGAATGAGACTCCTTATCGAGATTTTTATGGGAAGCCAACGACCTAGGAAATCAAGAGCTTTGATTTGGAATGAGAATTGATTGTCCCTCAGATTGACCCTCGGAATTTTTTTTTGAGCTAACTTGTGTTGTTTTGTACATATGCTGTAATCGCGGATGATTACTTTCTTTCAAGAAGGGGTGTCATGGGCTTGGACACCCCAAGTTGGAAATCGAACACGCGACACACTAGAGAATCACTTAAAATACTTCACAGCTTTAAAATCACAGTTCAATTTGGTTGACGCAGCTTGGCGTAGTTCCGTGCTAGAGAGATTGGCCCCAAAGATTGGCGCCCCTTTCGGTATTTCTTTTATATTACTATTAGTACTTGAGCAAGTACAACACCCGAGGGGTCCTCTGCTCTCAGACTCTACGTCCAAATGCTTTGCAGAGTGAGGCCCCTAAGGGTCCATTTATTCTTACAAGGGATGCCAAAAACCGAGCCCCAAAAGCTTCCAAACTCAAAAGCAAAGTATTCCAAAAGCAATTGGTTCCCAAAATGTTGCCAAAAAGCATCAACGCAATTTCCGGAAATCCGTACATGTTGTCACCGCGTTTTGCAGAGATATGACATAACTGACATATCCTGACTTCTGTTGGTACTCTCCTAAATCTGCCAGTCTCAATCTCTAGCTGATGCGATGATGTGCGCATCTGACCACTAGCACATCGTATCCCATAGGATAAATGAGTGTTCATATAGGTCGGTCTGATCACATATTCATCCTCTGTTAGTTGGAGGAGACGCTCTCTATAGAAAGCCATCTTCGTGCCCAACTCTTGTACCGGCTGTATCCATGACACATGTGCTTCTGGTATCTAGTTGAATCAAATCCTGACGTATAAGTCTAGTGGTCTTTATCCGTGTGAGAGAAAGGGAGGGTGCATCGAAGGAGTACTAGAATGGAGGCAGTCTATCCATGTTGAAGGTGTGTGATTGAAACCATGATGTCATCTGCCCATACCAACATGTTGTGTCCCCTTGTAGCGCTAGCTTTCGGGATGACTCAAGTGCTAGTTGAGCATATCTGTCTCTGGGAAGGTCCCATAAATTATGCATGAAGGAGACTGATTTAGTAAGGGCCTCAACTACGAGAGGAGGGGCAGCTAGCTGAGCCCGAATAATCTCATGTGGCATTGAAGCCTTAGCCTGAATCATCCGAGAGATTATAGAGACTAGAGGGCCTCTCCATACATCTCCATCTATCAGTGCTACCAGATTTTCCTTTGTGGTTATTGAGGGCCCCCAAATCCGAACTCCATAGAGCATAGCTGAAGCCACTAGAGTGTCAAAAAGCCACAACTTTGTTCGAGGTTCCTGAAACTGAACCTGCGAACACATGTTCTCCAAACCTCCCAAGTTTGCATAAGCTCTCGTCAATCTAGTCTTTGCTGCTCTCCTCAATCAAAATGCCGGTCCACTGAAGACTACCCCAAGATGGGTGTATGCATCTGTATTCTCCTGGCCATATGTAAAAGTAGGTGCTGACCTCCTGACCCACTGTGGTGGTGTTAAACACCATTACCTTGGTTTTCTTCAGGTTAACAGGCAATCCACTATCGTGGGCAAATGTGTACAAAGCATCTAAAACGACCCCTTTGGGGAGTCGGAAATCAACACAATATCATCATCATATAACATAGTGGGATCCATGTCCCTGCCAACTTTGCTCCTCTATCACCATCCCTCTCAATGTAGTTAGCAACCTCATCCACGTACATGCCAAATAGTGTAGGAGATAGCGGGCAGCCCTGTTTCACCCCAACAGTGGAGTGAAACAAATCAGAAATCCCCTCTGCCCCACTACTGAGTTGTATAGAGCCATGATCCCCCAAATCAACTCTTTTGGAATGCCGATGCAAGGGGCAACAGCCCAATAGATGTGACCAACTGTGAGAGGGGCGCCTCCTTTGGATACATCATACCTTGCAAATGAGGGGGTGGCTGCCTATATACCAAGTCTAGGGCTTAGTCAGCTAGCCAAGGAAAAACCCATGAGAGCAGGAGATAACCCTAATAATAGGGGCGTCCAATAGAAATGAAGACGATCCATCAAATTTGGTCGGACTAGCCAAATTGGCCTGGCTAGGACCTCATGCACGCTACATGCAATGTAAAGTGGCCAGCTTGGGAGCACACTAGCTGTATACAAGTATGCCCTAACCCTAGATGAAGTAGTAGAGTGGTGTAATTCTAACAGAGATGAGGGCATCCCTACTAAGGATCCCCACTAAGGATCTTCTACTGCTTCTTCTCTTGCAACTTGTTTGTGGAATGAGGCTCAGGGTCTCTTCCTCTACCAGTCGTAGGGAATTAATTGACTTGGTAAGAATTTATTGAATAGTCATTTTGAAATGACCTAAATTGCGAATGCCAAGTGTCATTGCTGGTCTTGCACGACGTGTACTTGGAAAGACACATTGGGCTTCGCAATTTGGGCTGGCAAATGCGCGTCTACTAGCCTAGAATCACATTACCGGTTTCCCCATGATGCCACATACGACCATTTGTGCAAAGAGGGTTATGCAGGGGCTCTAACTAATCTGATTGAATTGCTCGGACATGCTTGTCCTATGAACAGGCTCATAAGCATCTCGATACTCTGTGTGTGTGTGTGTGTGATAGAAAGGTATGCCATTTCCCTCTTGAATAACAGGTCTTGAGTTCAATTCTCCTCATTTGATAGATCTTTAAGGTCTCTTGGGATAGTTTCCTATGACGTTAAAACAATCTTCTTCTGGGGTGTGTGTGTGCGCGCTAATAAAAAGAGGAAAATGGTCTAACCTTTCTATCACCCAAGTGTGGTAAATTGGTTATGCCATTTCCCTCTTGAATAAATGGCCTTGAATTCATTGAAACTCTCTTCGTCGGATAGGTTTGTAAGGTCTCTTGGGATAGTTTCCTACGACGTTAAAACAATCTTCTCTGTGTGTGTGTGTGTGTGTATCCAAGAGAAAGATTAATAACTCTCTCCCTTAGTTCAACATGCACCCACTACTCACCCACACAATAGCATTCGAATTAGTGAGATTCAGCCTCTCTCATTTTTGGGCGCCCCCTTTGCTGATGGGTTAGGCAAAGTCATTGCAGCCGCCAAGTGTCGACTTTGCCTCTTTTGAGTTAATTTCCTAGTACCCACCAACTTATAAAGTGTAGTGAGGGGCCTAAATGACTAGAACAGAGCCTGGTCATCCTTTTACAACTTGGATTTTAGTGCCGATTGGCCCGTCCATCTCGTGGCGGCCTGCCCTTCCCGATTGCGGGTGAAAATCTTGGCCGTCGACCGTTTCACACTGGCCACACATTGTCCAATCATTTGTGAATTCAAAAAGAGGGTCCCAAAAATTAAATAAAAATCAAGGGAAAGAAACCAACAACTAATGTTAGTGGTTGCCACAACCTCGTGACACTCGCCACAGCCTTGTGACATACCTCCCTCTTGAAATCGCAAACGTCCTCGATTGCATGCCAGATATACATGCCATAGGTGATTTAGTGTGATTAGCACCCTTTCATCATCACATGTATCTGCAAGAAAGGTCATGAATCGCAGATACAAATGACTTAATGAGACCTTCATAATTTTGTCATTTCATCTACGATAGAAGTGAGCATAATATCTTTAGGATTTGGAAAACAATGTCCACTTCTATTGCACTGAATCCGTATGTACATTTGATGTGCTAGCTCCATCATTCCCCTCCTTTGAGCACGTTGAGTTGGGGAATACGTAGGCTCAAACCCAAAGGCCTCAAGGTAAAGTTGCAATACATTTGGTGACTCCAAAAGTTCACACTCTTCCATCCACTTTGCATCCATAGGTGGATAGTTCTTGAACTTCACCAAATACCCTCTTGCAACCTGTCCCTTAACTTTTCTTTCCTTAGGTGCCAAAATCTGCTCAGGTACCAAGATCTCATCAAGTTCCTCCACTTCTGGCTGACTTGAACGTGACCTCTTTCTTTTGTAGAGCATGAAGGGGTGAAGCAATCTCGGTAAAGTTCCTGATAAACCTTTTGTAGTTAGAGCATAAGCGCAACAAGCTATGGACATCATGCACAGTCTTCAAATCTGGCCATGTCCTAATTGCTTCAACCTTGGCAAGATCCATTCGGACACCATCCTTTGACACTGTGTGGCCAAGAAAGTGAATCTCTTCCAAGAAGAACTCACTTTTCTTAGGATTGACAAGCAACCTGTGACTGCGTAGCTCTTCGAAGACAATGGTCAAGTGACGCCTATGCTCCTCTTCATTCTTTTAGTGGACTATCATGTCGTCAAAGAATGTGCCGACAAACTTTTGACGTGGGCGGAAAAGCCGATCCAATTGAACATAGCAAGAGCATTTGTAAGACCGAAGAACATCACTAAGAACTCATATAGACCAAATGTTGTCCTAAACGCAGTCTTGTGCACGTCCTTTGGCCTGATACGAATCTGATGGTACCCACTCTTAAGGTCTATCCTGCTGAAAATTGCAGCACCCGCTAGTCGGTCAAGAATACCATGAATCCTTGGAATGGGAAACCTGTTCTTGATGGTATTCTTGTTCAACGCACGATAATCAATACACATGCGCCAAGAGCCAGGGTAGAAGGATCATTATCTCTTTCTGTTGAGCCGCACTAACCTTGTAGGGAGGCCTATTTGGTGGGCTACAACCTGGCACCAAATCTATTGCATGATCCTCAGGCCTCTCCGGCGGCAATTGAGACGGTAATGAATCAGAAAAACAGTCACTAAACTCTTGCAAAAATGCTGACCTTTCTTTACCTAACACAAATAAGTTTGATTGACAATTATCTAAAACATCACGTGAAAAAATCAAGTACACAAAAAGATGATTCTTAATAACAAAAGTGATAGCCGAAGCAGACACAATAGGGACAGACTCCCCTTTAAGCTTTACATCGAGGATGTGAGTTTTGCCCCTATGCTGAAGGGTGATCTTTTTGTTGAAGACATCCAACACCCCATGTATACGGAACATCCACGAGATTCCCAACAATGCATCGTACCCTTCCAATGGCATGATGTAAAATTCTTTTGTGTCCACACATGACTGAATATGCAGACGCAACTTTCTATTGATAGGCGTAACACACTGAGTGGCCAGGACATGCCAACCTTGCCTCTGCTGTGTACCCCATCTCTTCAGCTTTGATTCCCAGCTTAATGGCCAACTCTGGTGAGATAAAGTTTGCTTTAGCATCTGGATCAAAGCAAATAAGTGCCGTCTGGTTTCTGACTTTACCCCATGCTCTACATAACTCGTTGGCATCCGTGCTTGGTCTGTCACCCACCATGTCTGGCACTAAACCTGCCGTGGGCTTGGGCTTCTTTTCTTTCTTGTCCTCTTTATCATCTGAGTCAGTTGATCTTTTCCTTTGTGGACAATCTGTAGCAAAGTGACCAGGCTGCTCGCATATAAAGCATTTACTCTCAGCCATTAAGACCTTCTTTTCCTCGAACAAGTTGTGCACAAAAGGCTTCCTTTTCTTTTTCTTGGCCTATCCTTCAAATGTCTCGGCTGAGTCCTTGCCTTTGTTTGCCTTTTTTGACCCTTGGGACGCTTCAGGAGTTACTTTCACAACGGACTTCTTTGCTGAATTTTTCTTTTGCTGACCCCCTTTCACGTTGCCCTGAAACCCACTGTTCTCTCTCTTTAACAAGGCAAGACCAGTGTTGGCAACTTCCATAAGCTGAGTGAGGGTAGCCACTCTGTTCTTTGTGTAGTAATCTCGAAGCCCTTTAGGCAACCCACAACAATACCTCTCAATCTGCTCTGACAGTGGCACAAATCTGTAGGAGGTTACTGAGCAATGCTTTATAAAACCTCCGATTGTACTCTTGTAGGCTCTTGCAAGTAGCCGTAGTGAGTTGGTGCCAATCCGTCATGACATCGGCTTCAAATTCATTTGACAGCAACGCAGACGCAAACATTTGCTTGAAGTATACCCATGTGGCGGGTGCCTGTCTTAGAGGCCTCTGTAAAATTCCCTCTTGCATAAGTTGTATCAAACTGCCGAAGGAAAGTAAGAGCCTTTGCCTTATCCTGAAAGCTACTGAAAGTGCTAAACTTTACTGCTACACCACCTTCTTTGTAAGCTTTTGGCTTTTCCAGTGCCCCCATATTGTCATAGGGAATTGTCTGCAACATGCGCATTGTAATAGGGGTCATCGACATTCCTTGGCCATTGACATTTTGCATCGTCTAGCCGCTATCCAGAAAAACCAGCCATGCCAAAGTTGCCCTGTGGCACCCCAAACTAGCCCTGATTGCTCTAAAAGCCTTGCTGCATGCCGATATTACTATATAGGGGGTTTGGCATCATGCCTTGCATACCCTCAAACATTGTTCCTGGCATATACTGCATTTTCTAGCATACTTTGGAACACAGATTCACCCTCGAAATACCCAGGATGTATCGTGGGTGGTGGAAAAACCTATTGCATAGCATGGAAACTGGTTCCCTGTCCATTTAATGCAACATGCGGACTCTAAAAGGTGGCTGGCTGAACTGGTAAAGCTTGTGGAGTAGACGTCCTAACCACCTGTTTGTGGACAGAAAGAACTTGTTGTGGAGCCCCATGTGACTCCGCAACATGAGAGTGCTCCCCACCATGCCGGGACACACAAGGGACCCAGGCTTGAGCCTCAACAGGCTCTACTGCATGAGGCGGTTGCCTTGTCTGCTATGGTGGCATTGGCGATGCTTGCAGATATTCCATAAACCTAGGATTTTGCACCAACCGAGAGAACACACTCACAGCAGCAACCAACTGAGTCCTGAACGCATCATCTTCAAGTTGCCTAGTCATAAAGCCCTGCACTGGTGGAGCATTCACATCAACAAAAGGTACAAACAGGCGTGGCTGCGAACTCTTGCCAATCTCAAACATAGTAGGAATTGCGTGCCTGTCCTATGAAGAGGAACCCTCTTCCATGATGCCTTTCTCTTCGTCGGCCATAGTGTAATCCTACATTCTCTACTCTGTGTCTTCACCAAAAACCAACCGAGGCTCACTTCTTGAGGAAAAAGTGATTCTGTCCCGACAACGGAACCATGAAACCAGCCCGTAGGGCGGTAGAATTTGGCTTTCACCTGAAACTTTACTTTAGACTTTAGGACACAGAGAAACTTTGCAACTAAAAACCTGTAACGGGAATTGACACTTCAAACACACACGAGAATTGACACCTGTTGGCCCCAAAGACTGGCGCCCCTTTTGGTATTTCTTTGTTGTATTCAAAGAGGGAATAAAACCTGCGATTTTCTACGAGCTTTCCCGCATAATCTGGGCTGAAAATGACCTGTTTTGGCTCGATTTCGGCAGCATAACTGTACTAGGATGCTTCACAGACAAAATCCCCATGCCAAAGGTGACTTTCCCGGCGCATACGGACACTTTCCCAAACGTGGCGAGAATCTGCAGCACACTGAATTATCTGTTTTCTGCCCCGAAAATGCACCGGAACACGTGTATAGCAATCCCCTCGCTTCCCCGAAGCTCTTGGGGATATTAGGGATCAATTAGGGTAAAAACCCTAAACCTGCAAAAATACACAGCAAGATGTATTTTTCTCTTTTGGGCTCTGTTCCGCGTGCCGGTTGCATCTGTAGCAAGCCCTCAAGCTCCCGCACTTGTAGAGCTACTTGCTTTTGAGGACGAGATTTCTCGCGTGAAATCTCTTCGAATCCACCTGTACCTGCGGGGGATTAGCAACTAGCTAATCTTGTATCTGTGCAAGAGGCTCTTGCCTCGGTAATCGCGCATGAACCCACATAGCCTATACATACAGATGAAAAGCCCTCGAGCGGGGCATCATGTGTCTGTATTCAAAGGGGGAGAGAGATGCATGAGAGCGGAATCATCGTGCTACATAAGACAGGGGAGAAGGCAAGCTTTCCATTAAAGCTGTGAAACCTACACCCACTACTCACTTACACAATAGCATTCAAATGAGTGAAATTCAGCCTCTTTCTCATTTTTGGGTGCCCCCTTTGTTGATGGGTTAAGACAAGATGACCTGCAGTCGCCGAGTGTCCACTTTTCCTCTTTTGAGTTAAATTCCTAGTACCCACCAACTTATAAAGTGTAGCGAGGGGCCTAAATGACTTTGAACAGAGCCTAGTCACCCTTTTACAACTTGGATTTTAGTGCCGACTAGTCCGACCATCTTGTGTGACCCGCCCTTCCCGATTGCGGGTGAAACTCTCGGCCGTCGGCCATTTCACACTGGCCACACAATGTCCGGCCATTTGTGACTTCAAAAAGAGGGTCCCAAAAATTATATAAAAATCAAGGGAAAGAAACCAACAACTAAGGCTAGTGGTCCCGAGCCTCGGCAGCAAGTTGATACAGAAGGGAGACTACAATTGGAGGTTGATCAGTATGGCCTATGGTTTGCCTGGCGGCCCGTTCTTCAGAGTCGTTGAGGACAGACCCGAGCCTCTCCCAGTGACAGTGCATGCTTTCTAGCTGGAGCCGAGTATGATGGCATACAGGGCAGCTTCATTAGGGCTGAGTGACGGCACCAGGCATCCATTCAGCTGCATGGCCAAGACCTTTCTTTTCTGTGGACCACGGTATCCATTGGCACTACAGATCACTTGTGGCTCTTTCTACCTACCTGTTCGTGATCTAGCTGTTGTAATTGTGTTGTTGATTAGGGGAGAGTCTCCCTTCTCTTTTGTGCATTGTACCTCTTGTTAGGGGTGATGTAGCCCACTGGGCAGATTAAAAACTAATACAAGTTCTTTTTTGGCACAAAAAATAGAGAAAGGAAAAGTTTGTCCTTTCAAGTGTGGAACAACGAGTGCTTGGCTTCATTCATGCATATTTGACACCACAGTCAATGTCATGGACTTCAGAATGTATTGGCAGGCCTTTACATTCTTTATTTTTACTGCCATCATATCAAATACATCCTCAAACGTAGGTTTGCTTCAGAGAAGTGCTTATATGAGAGTCCATGAATGTATTGGCAGGCCTTTACATTCTTTATTTTTACTGCCAGCATATCAAATACATCCTCAAACGTAGGTTTGCTTCAGAGAAGTGCTTATATGAATGTAGAATAGACAAAACTTTCTTGATTTTATAATTGAATGTAACCCTTTGTTAGCAAGTATCTTGTTTTTGTAATATTTTAGAGTCCATAAGCAGATTGAAAAATAATCTGGTTTTGTTTTTTCACATGGATTATAACGTTTTTTTCTGCAAGCATGTTGGTTTTCTAACATGTGCATCCATGAGAGACTGATAAGTTATGAAACTTGCTATTAGATACCATACGGACCGTTGAAGGTTATTCTGATATCATAGTGTTGAGACATTTCGAGAGTGGAGCTGCCAAGCAAGCAGCTGCAGCAGCAACAATACCTGTTATCAATGCTGGTGATGGTCCTGGTCAGCATCCTACTCAGGTTGGCTTTTGAAACAGTCAATATTGTTCAATCTCTTAGTAAATGACCATAAGCTTGTTCTGCTGGTTCGGTTTTTATTAAGCCATTTTGTTGAGCAGGCTCTTCTAGATGTTTATACTATTCAGAGAGAGATTGGACGCTTGGATGACATCAAAGTGGGCCTTGTTGGTGATCTTGCTAATGGGCGAACTGTGAGGTCATTGGCATACTTGTTAGGGAAGTACCACGGTGTAAAACTGTTTTTTGTGGCACCGGATGTTGTCAAAATGAAGGTTCCTCTCTCTCTCTCTCTCTCTCTCTCTCTCTCTCTCTCTCTCTCTCTCTCTCTCTCTCTCTCTCTCTGTGCGTGTGTTTATTGGTAGGTCTTTCTGAGTGGTCATACTATTGTGATCTCCTGGCCACCAAAGTCCAAATCTTCTACCTCCTTGTTACCCCTCCCACTTGGCCTTTTCTATGACCTGTTAAAATAGGTGCATGCATTGAACCTAAGACCTCTTGGTCATCATGGAGTTTGAGGGCAGTGGAGGACAAGTCTAGCCCTAGAGCCTAGTAAAGCTTCCGAGGACGTTGTTGTTCCTACATGTAGTTCAGATACAGAGAATTTTCTACCTCTTCGAGTTGATAAAAATGTAATTGGTAGAAGATTTGGGAGCCGAATAGTAGTCTTGGTATTTTCGACCCTAACTGTGTGGATTTTGGCCCTTGGGATCATATCTTTATGGTGAGCGGCATACTTTGTATATTTCATCGTGGGGTAGGCGTCGTCAAAATGTTCATTTTACCAGAAGATTGTGTGTGTGTGTGTGTGAGAGAGAGAGAGAGAGAGAGAGAGAGAGAGAGAGAGAGAGAGAGAGAGAGAGAGAGAGAGAGAGAGAGAGAGAGAGAGAGGATCACTCATGAGATGTGTAGAGGCTAGGTGAATCTTATTATTTTTGGACTTTGGAAGAACCTAAAAGCAAGGATTTTGTTGATGCAACCAAGAATAAATGAAAATAGTATCCATCTTACCATCGTACTTACTAAGCTGGATCTTCTCGCAACAATGAATGAATGTTCTCGATGTGGCTTTTGTAGTGGCCTCCACAATGGTTTTGGTCAGCCTTTTGTAACCCGATTGGAAAGGTGTGTCAGATCGATGTGCCAGGGAAGCAGTGAGCTTGCGCATAGCCCATGCTCGTGCTTGCTGGGGCCTCTGTCTCAACCTTTAAGCATTGTGCTTCCTTCTTTGCCTTTGTGTTCAAGCCTCGTACCTCCTTCGCTCCCTCTGCAGTCAACAAGTTGCACTCAAAGACAAACCATCGCTCCTCCTGCTCAGCTGTTCCTAATGCTCTTTACATCGCGTCTCCTCTTATCGCATCATCATGCACTTCATCATCTTCATCATAGCATTGATAGGATTGAGTAAGTGTCACAAAGTGATGATGTGGCATGACCAACTGACAGAGAAATGGCCAAGTGGACAAGAGAAACTAAACGGACTAACTTGAAGAATTTATGAAGCACCGGCCGTGGGGCCAGAAACCCTAAATGACAGAAGCAGATCACACGGATGTTGATGTGGTAGGGTTGTACGGAATTTTGCGGCACGTGCCACGTGGCAAGATGTACGGATTTTTGCAAATTACGTTGGCTGCTTTTGGGAATCACCAACGCTAGCTTTTGGGTGAAAGTGCTTTTGAACTGATTGCTTTTGGGGCTCTGCTTTTGGGCATCCCTTGTAAAGTTTAAAAGAGCCCTTGGGGCCTCACTCTGCATAGCATTTAGACGCAGATTTTGAGAGTAGACCCTTGAGAGTTGTACCTTGTTGTGATCAATAAATAAAGAAATACCGAAAGAGGCGCCAATCTTTGGGGCCAATGCTTTTGGGCGCGGAACTCTGCTATGCCGTCTCTCTCTCTCTCTCTCTCTCTCTCTCTCTCTCTCTCTCTCTCTCTCTCTCAAAGTCCAGTGATTTTGAAGTTTCTATTCGTGTGTTGCTATTGATTTCTCGCTTGGAGTGTCCAAGCCTGTTACAGTATTAAAGCTCAGAAAGATTCTTCTTCTACGGAGGATTCGATCCTTCTACAACACAAATTCTCGAGGAGAACATGATAGAACAATAGAGATTTTATCTGTATGTGAAAGAATCTCCGTGCCTCGACCCCCGACTCATTAGCCATTCCCACCCTTCGTACATCGAGCGCACTCCCGTCTTCATTGACGGTCTTAAAGGGCATAAGCCATAAAGAACCCTAGATTACACATGGGTTCTTGTAGAGAATGTGACAAAAATAACACCGCTTGGTGGGTGGGGGGGGGGGGGAGGGCGAAGAATAGCTGAAATCCGGCGCAGGAATCGAAGAAAATTCAAAAGAGTGAAGACTTGGACAAATTCTTGGTGGAAAGTTTGCCATAGCAGAGTACAAACGTTGACTACAGGTCGACACATGTGTGAAAAGACTGATCAGGTACTCCAGAGAACCGAGATTTGCGAAAAACCTGAAGAATTACCCGATTGATGAGATTTACTGGTGATGGGTAGATGAGTGCAGAAAGAGTTGGACAGAGCTCTTGACTAGAAGATAAGCTAGAGAGTTCCAGACCAGCCGAAGAGCACGGAAGAAAAGGAAAGACGAAAGCGGGACTTGTACCACTGCCCCTGATTAGATGGATGAAAGTACTGAACTTTGTAAAGCATGGGGCAAAGTGCGAGACCAGGAAGCCCTTATTTTTCTTTGATGGAGGAGCCAAGGCCAACTTTATTTCAACCGAATTGGCGGCTTGACTTGGAATTACGAGGAAATGGGGCCACAAGTGGAGGCTATTCTAGTGGCACCCAGTCGGGATGTTGCCATTACACCTGTCATTGGCAAACATTGTTTGCATTGTGAGGGGTATTTAGGGCATGTGGACTTTTAGATCATGCCTTTGGAAGGGTGTAACGTCCTCCTAGGAATCCCTTGGTTCCACAAGAATAGCGCCGTGGCTGATTATAGGGCAAGGAAAGCCCATCTTGAAGAATGAGAAGGGCAAAGAGATTGAACAGAAAGGTGAGTCCGTCCCACTTGATGAAATCCAGTTGTCACAAACTGATGACGTGGCATGACCACTCGTGGCAGGACAGGTGACGTGGTAGGCTGTAAGAACAGGTCCGGAATTCACGTTGACAGGTGTTGACGTGGCAAACAATATGGATTTCCGCGATCTGCGTTGGCGGCAGTTGACATGGCAAACTGTACAGAAATCCGTAATATACACTAATTGCTTTTTATGACAGATTTTAGACTAGATGCTTTTTGGGATGGGTTGCTTTTGAGTTGATTTGCTTTTGGGGCATCCCACTGATTTCTGTTTGGATTTCAGGGATACTGATGAGTTGACAGTATTTTGCTAGATGACTTTAAGTACTTCGACATGGGAATTCCCGAAATGAATCTGATTTACGTGTGCTCTTTCATGTGAGTAGTGTTTGAGTGCATGTTTAAAAGACGAAATGACTGCAGCATTTCAGTCTTAAGATTCCATATGAGATGGACATGATAGCAATAATAATTGGTCAATCCAACATGAGTGAGATCGGGTATCGATCTAGATGAGATTGCTAAACACGTTGCCAATAGATCATGGTCCGATATCTCGATGGACTTTTATGATTTGATTTGAATGTTCAGTGACTGTCGTTTTGTGCAAGTGCTGGATTTGTGGTGTCTATTGTGTCAGTGCTTATAGTCGGTGTCTAGTGAATTGGAGAAGAGGACCCTTGGGAGTTGTACTTTGTTGTGATCAATAAATAAAGAAATACCGAAAGGGGCGCCAGTCTTTGGGGACGATGCTTCTAGGTGCAGAACTCCGCCATGCCATGTCGAATCTCTCTCTCTCTCTCTCTCTCTCTCTCTCTCTCTCTCTCTATTAAAGTCCAGTGATTTTGAAGTTTTTGTTCATGTGTTGCTATTGATTTCTCACTTGGAGTGTCCAAGCCTGTTACAGTAAGCCTCTTGTATACTGATTTGGAAGGTGTGTCGGAAGGTTTTGGCAAGCCTCTTGTAATCCGACTTGAGGAGCATCGGATCGATGTGCTAGGGAAGCAATGAGATCGCGCATAATCTTACGCTCTTGCTTGCGAGGGCCTCAGCCTCAGCCTTGAATCATTGTGCTTCCTTTGTGCTCAAGCGTTGTGCCTCCTTCACCCCCTTTGCAGGTGCTCAAAGACAAAACATCACTCCTCATGCTCAGCTACTTTTTGACGCTCTTTACGAGTGTCTCTTTTTATCATATCATGTCCATCATTATCTTCATCATAGCATCGCTGGGATTGAGTAAGCCTGATGTAATCCGATTTGGAAGGTGTGTTAGATCAATGTGCTAGGTTTTGGCAAGCCTTTTGTAATCGCATTTGGAAGGTGCATCGGGTTGATGCGCTAGGGAAGCAATGAGATCGTCCATAGCCTTGCGCTCCTGCTTGCGGGGGCCTCTGACTTAGACTTCAAGCACCCCGCTTCCTTCTTTGGCTCTATGTTCAGGCATCGTGCCTCCTCCACCCTCTCTGCAGCCAACAAATTGCGCTCATAGACAAACCATTGCTCATGCTCATCTGCCTTCTGATGCTCTTTATAGTGCGTCTCCTCTTATCGTATCATCATGCCCATCATCATCTTCATTATAGCATCGATGAAATTGAATGGAATGGGCAGTGGGGCACATGGCGAAGGGGTAACATGAGGGTCTTTTGTTGTAGAGATATCACTTTCTTGATGTTCGGAGGTAATACAGTCTACCGAGGTGGCAAAGCTATCATTCAGGAGTTTTGAACCCCCAAACCGTGTTAGGGAATAAAGGCCTAAGTGCCTTGTACTTATAACTTATAAGTTAAAAAGACTTATAAGTGAGGGGGCCCAAGTGTGAATGGCCCCCTAGTCACTTACTCATATACTCAAATGTGAAGCCCAAAAATATAGTAGCGTGGCTTTTCCCAAAATCCAACGAGCTCTCTCTCTCTCTCACGTTTTCTCTGCGTGAGCATCCTCAGCGCCTCTCTCCCCTTCTCCTTCACTCTCATTGCATAGGACAGCAAGTGGGCTCTCTCTCCTGCTCCCCCACACATGGTATCAGAGCTTTAGTTTTTCCAAGAGAGCCATCTTCGCAACACAGATCAGAATTCTGTTTTTGCTCGCTGCGGGAAGGATATTCAACCGTTTTCGATCAACTCTGTCGCGAAGGGATCCTCTCACCATGTAGAATCGACCTCCAGTGACAGTTTCCCCAAAAATTAGGGTTTCAAAAACTGGCGAACAGCAGCCTATTTCTGCTGAAATTGACCAATTTCGGGGTCAATTTGATGCAATTTCATTAGGGCAAGTCTCACAGGTCAATCTTACAGGTGTTTCCACCAACGAGGTTCTGAAAATTCAGCAAAACAGGTGTTTACAGGTCTGATTTTTGTCCTAAAACAGGGAATTTCAGCAAGCAAATGATGTATACACCTTGTGGAAACCTTTGGTAAGGGTTTGGCAGTGAATGTACGCCGTTTTGGGGTGATTTCGCGTGAAATTTGCTCGCTGTTTTTCTGTAACAGCAAGCTGTTTTTTGCCCGATTGCGCACATTTGGGCGTGTTTAGGTCGGCAAAACAGGGTTTCAGTGTTTGCAATCACTCAGAATGGCTTCTAGCAGTGAAAGTGGCAATTTGTTGCACATTCGCAAGCTTGAAGGTGCCCATAACTTTGCTATATGGAAGAAGCAATGTTATAATGTGATGTTGGAGAAGAAACAGGTGAAACCTATTAAGTTACAGGGTGTGAAACCGGTTGATATGGAGGTTGAAGAATGGGAAGAAGTGGACGAGTTGGCTCGCTCCACGATCATGCTTTCGGTGTCTGACAATTTACTCTTCAATGTAGAGAATGAGCAGACAGCATGGGGCATGTGGAAGCGTTTAGACGAGTTGTATGCACAACAGAGTGCTGCCAGTAAAGTGTATTGGCTTAAGAAGCTTATGGATCTCCGCATGAAGGAGGGCACGCACATGTCAGTACACCTCAATGAATTCAATTCTATTTTCAGCCAACTGACAGAGCTGAAATTCACGATTGATGAGGAGTTCAAAGCTACTTTTCTGCTATGCACATTGCCCGAGAGTTGGGATGTATTCCGGACAGCTCTTAGTAACTCAAGTGCGTCACTTAAGTATGCAGATGTAGAGAGTTCTCTCTTGATGGAAGAGATGAACAGGAAGAACACCACAGGTGGGTCTTCTAATGCATTGCACTTGAGAGGCAGGTCTCAACAGAGGGAGAAATCTGACAGTAAGGACAGGGCACGCAACAAATCTCGTAGGAAAGATGTTGTGTGTCATCATTGTGGAAAGAAAGGGCATTATAAACGGGAATGCTATGAGTGGAAGAAAGAGAAGAACAAGGGTGCTGAAACTGATACAAAGGACAAGGGAAATGCCAAGAAGAGCACTGTGTTGATTGAGGAAATCAATGTTGCTAGTAGTTGTGACAGTGACAGCAGCACTGATGTACTCAATGCCTCTTCTGTGGATGCACATACCCTTGCTATGGGTTCTGATGTGGACATGCATACTTGGATTCTTGATTCAGGTGCCTCCTTTCATGTAACACCTCATAGGGATTGGTTTACACAGTACTCAGGTGAGGTGCAGGGCACTGTTTATTTGGGAGACAACTATGCATGTGACATTGCAGGTATTGGCAGTGTCCAGTTTTCTTTTGCTGATGGTATGACTTTTGTTTTGCACAAAGTGCGACATGTGCCACAACTCAAGAAGAGTTTGATTAGTACAGGGCAGCTAGATGATGCAGGCTATCACACCACTTTTGGTGATAGCAAGTGGAAAATTTGTAAAGGGGCCCGGATTGTAGCCAAGGGTTGTAAATCGGACACTTTGTATCCTTTGCATGTATCTAGTGTGCGTGACCATGTTGTCGCCGTAACCGAGCAGCCAAGTGTTTCTTTGTGGCATGGCCGGTTGGGACACATGAGTAAAAGAGGAATGGAAACTCTGTCTCGTTGTGGTTATTTGCCGTGTTTGAGGTATGCTGATTTTTCTCATTGTGAGCACTGTATTTACGGAAAGCACAATCAAACACCGCACAAAAGGTCACTTTCTTTGAAGTTTGACAGGTTAGACTTAGTGCATTCCGATGTATGTGAAATGCCACAGTTGTCCTTAGGGGGAAAGAAATATTTTGTCTCGTTTATCGATGATGCTACACGTAAGGTGTGGGTGTATCCAATACGTGCTAAAAGCGATGTTTTGGATACTTTCAAGAAGTTTCTTGCGTTTGTTGAGAATCAAACTGACAAGAAGCTTAGGTCTTTGCGCTCAGACAATGGGGGGGAGTATGTATCAAAAGAATTTATTGACTTTTGTGCTACTAAAGGTATTAAAAGAGAGCTCACGGCTCCTTTTAATCCCTCTCAGAATGGAGTTGCAGAGAGGTTGAACCGGACTATCCAAGAGAAAGTTCGGAGTTTGCTGTCACATGCTGCATTACCTCATGGTTTTTGGGCAGAAGCTGTGCAAATAGCTATTCACTTGATTAATCGCTCACCTAGCAAGGCTTTGGGTGGAAAGGTGCCTGAGGAGGTGTGGTCTGGCAAGCCACCCTCATATGCACATTTAAGAGTGTTTGGTTGTGAGGCCTATGTTCACATCCGGAGTGAACTGCGCACCAAACTAGAACCAAAGTCTCATAAATGCATTTTCCTAGGATATGGTGAGGATGGTGAAATGGGGTATAGATTATGGGATCCCGCATTACGGAAAATCATACGCAGCAATGATGTCATCTTCAATGAGAATTGCATGCACAAACAGCCCACAAAGGTCGAGGAAGTGCGCCGGGTTGTTTTTCGTGAAGATGTTACATATGGACAGCCAAGAAGGCCCAATGTTCAGCAGCCTTTACATGCTGAAAATGGTGCTGAAAATCAGCCATTAGCTGCTGAAAATCAGCCCCAACAAGTTGCCATTGATGCACCACAGGTAGGGGAATAGATGGATGCTCCTAGACCGCCCGTTATTGCGATGCAACCGGCTAAACAGCCTGCTGTTTTTGATGGTTTACAGGCTGAAAATCCACCTGTTATGGATCATTGGGTGCGTAGGTCTACTCGGGTGACAAGGCCCCCCGATAGATATGAACCGTCTTTGGACTATGTCATGCTTACTGATTGTGGTGAGCCGTCTTGCTATAAAGAGGCTATGCAACGGGAAGACAGTAAGAAATGGTTCAAAGCAATGGTTTCGGAAATGCAGTCTTTGGAGAAAAACCATACATGGGACTTGGTTGATTTGCCTAAAGGGCATAAGGCTCTGCCATGTAAATGGGTTTACAAGACCAAGGTCACATCTGATGCTTCTTCTAAGTACAAGGCACGTTTGGTTGCTAAAGGGTACAAGCAAAAGCATGGTGTTGATTTTGATGAGATTTTTTCTCCTGTTGTAAAGCTTGCCACATTACGCCTTATTTTAGGCCTGGTTGCTTCTGAAGATATGGAGTTAAAGCAAATGGATGTCAAAACAACGTTTTTGCATGGCGATTTGCTTGAGATGATCTATATGATGTAGCCAGAAGGTTTTGTGTCAAAGGGGCAAGAGAAGAAAGTATGTAGACTCTTGAAGAGCTTGTATGGTTTGAAACAGTCTCCCCGTGCATGGTATCACAAGTTTGATACATTCATGAGGTCTCAAGGATACAAAAGAAGTAATTCTGATCACTGTTTGTATATCAAAACGGCAAGTGATGGATCTCTTCTATTGCTGATTTTGTACGTTGATGACATGCTTATTGCGGGTAAAAATGTCACGGA
>NC_140951.1:80307120-80419620 GCF_014529385.1 Adiantum capillus-veneris
TCTTACATGTAGCGGCCAAGTGGATAATTTCCAATAGTGTAATTTAGGCCTCAATTTGTTCTCAACCCAATCCAATAGTTTTGCATTATTAACCGACCAAGCCAGCGGGTATCCAAGATGTCTCACAATTTGGTCAGGCTTTACTATCTCCCCTGGCCATAATACTGAGTGCCAATCCATTTGATGCAACAGTAACAATTTAGATTTTCGAAAGTTTACTTGCAATCTTGCAGCTTGTCCATAAAGATGCAATGCTTCCATTATACATTAAACATCCTCCGATGTATTCCTAGGCCAAAACATGGAGTCATCCGCATATGCTTGCGCCACAAAATGATCTCTGACTGGCAATTCCAACCCATGCAAACGCCCAAACACAATCAAGGAGTCCAAGTACAACAAAAGAGGGTGCGTAGCAAAAGCATACAACATAGCACTCAAAGGGCAACCTTGCCTAACCGATCTACCAAGATCCCATAATCGAGTCAACTCACCATCAATGATTCCAGCAGATTGACTATTCTCATATAGGAAATAGATCACTCGACACATCTTGGAACCAAAGCCCAAAGTCTTCATAGTCTGAGGGATGAAATCCCATTGAATTGTGTCAAATGCTTTCTCTATATTAACTTGCATGATAAGTACATCCTATCCAGTATATTTTGCATACTCAATTCCAACAAAAGCATTAGCAATATTATCCATAATTTGCCTGCGAGGAATGAATCCATATTGAGCAGGATGTATGCCTGAGAACAAATGATCCTTAATACGAGAAGCTATCATTTTCGACAACAACTTATAAACAACCGGCATAAGCGTAATCGGACGCCAGTGCGAGAAGTATTCACATAATGTCTGCTTAGGCAACAGTTTCACCAAACCTTCTTTCCACGATTGCGGCAATGACTGTTTAACCCATGCCTGATTAATCATGAAGAGTAGAGGCTGCTTAAGTGACTCCCAAAAGCCAAGGAAAAATTCAACTGTAAGACCGTCCCATCCAGGGGATTTCCAGTGCCCAAGATGCAACAAGCTGTCATGCAGCTCAGCCTCAGTAAAACTATCCTCAAGGATAACTGCATCATTCCTCGTCAATATAGGATGCACATACGACAACAGTAGCTGTCTGGCTTGCAAAGCTTCACTTGAAGGAACCCCAGTCCCAGCAAAAACCCGTTGAAAATGATCAACCATGCAATCTGCCAATTGACCTTTATTGGCCGCCCATTGCTCAGTATCAATCTTAACCCTTTTAATAGACATAGATAACCTCGAATGATGCGAATGCTTAAAGAACTGCTTCGATGAACAACCTTTATCCATAAAAGCATATTGTCTTGATCTTACTTTCCATTTTTCAAGTTTCCTCTTGTTATTATGCATTAAAGAGGCTTTAGCTGCATATAATTCATCTTGTTCTGACCGACTAAGCCGTCGAATATCTGCAATACTTTCCAAAGTTTGAGTAGTCATCTTATCTTCTTGCACTTCATCTCTCATCCGGTGCATATACCATGAACCATATCCTTTATGACTGCTTGAATCCGCATGACAAAGCGGTACCAAGCCATATCCACATCTATAAACATATGAGAGACAAGCGGCGGAATCACTGCATCAATCAAGGTTTGAAATGCCTCGTGCGAGAGATAAGCATTATTAATATGCAACAGTCGCTTAGTAGGAAGCGACGAATTTGTATCCAATGTCTCAGTATGGATCAAGAGGAAAATGATCAGATCGAGTAAAGGAGCGATCAAGCCTCATATCACATGCAAACATATCGTATTGCTGAGAGCCAAGTACATACCACCGATCCAATCTAGCTCTATATTCCGAACGAGCATTATGAGCAAAAGTGTAGCCTCGCTCCAAACAAGGAGAGCTAGTCCACAGATCCAACACTCCTGTACCACTAATCAAAGCATCCCACGAAGAACGTTCCAAGTTTAACATATGCGAATGGCCAGTTGTATTATCCGTGTTTGTCGGCGCATTATTAAAATCCCCACACCAAAAAGCATGTGAACGCCAAGGATATTTGACCAAATCTTGCCAAAGACCAGATTTGTGTGCCGAAGCAGTATAAGCATAAATACTAGCAAATTCAAAAATATTGCCTTGCACAAGACATTGAACAACCATTCAGCGTCCCGCCGGGTCATTATGAGCCAACACCGGCTGCAATTCATGACGCACCATCATCAAAACTCCCGAAAAAGAACCAGTACCAGTATAAGAAATCCAAAATCCTGCATAATACAATGATTGACCAACAAAATCATGTTGATTATGCTCCTGCAGTACCACTATATCTGCTTTATTTGTATGTACATAATGCCAGATCAGCTTCCACTTATCATGGTTGCACAACACATTATACGTCAAACATCTAATAGGAAAATATATCTGTACAATATTTACAAACGATCCACGAGGCACAATCATCAAGTAGTGTTGCCCATAGGCACATCCGCCTCCATACTACCATTCAATACAACAGAATCCATATGCATCCCTTGCTGGGGATTTGGATACATCGACAACGACGCAGATGTCAACCCAAGCAAAGCGTCTTTATAGGAATGAACCACTTTATCCCACGCTTCAACCAGCGACTTATGATCATGGGATTTAGATGCAGAGGTTCCACCACCTCTTCCATCCATAGCAGATACATAATTCCTTGAAATAGGCGAAACACGAGGTTTTGCCGGCCTCTTGGGAATTTGCCAACCATCATTAGACTCTACCAGCTTAGCTTTACCTTTATTATCAGTCTTCCCAGCAGTCTGCGTATTAGCCAAATTCTTAATAGAGTCTTTGCCTTGCTTGGCCTGCATGTTGCCATTAGACTCCCCCGTCTTCGACTTCACAGACGAAGCAGACAGAGGAACAACACGAGTTCCAGTCATAGGAACAGCAGATGGTGGCAGTTTAAACAAAGATTCCTGACATTTAGACTGCATATGGCCAAACTTTTCACAACCAAACCAAGCACCTACAAACTTCCCCCATTTAAGTTTAAAAGGCCTTTTGCCTACCATTGGATCACCAGAGTCAACCGTAATTCCTGACGGTGTAGGCACATCTGTATCCCATAGTACGCAAAATCTATTGGAATTAGTATCCAAGTTTGGGGGGCAAATCACTTTTCCTAATTGCGCAGCCAAAATAGGCAAGAAATGTTTCCAAGTCCTCGGAAATCTGACTATTTCGGATTTCCACCCAGACCGGGCACCTGTGTCGTATCAGGCTCTGATAATCTTTAGTAAGCGCCCATGGCAAAACATGTGTCATTTGCATGTTGAAAAACAAAGGCGACATTTCCAACAAGCGCGAATGAGCATCCATGTCTTCCAACAGCACCTCATAAAACCCGTGGGCACCAAAATACACCCCTCGAACTGCTTGTCTTTTCAATAGAAAGTCAACCCATTGACCTACATCTTGTGCCGATGGCATTTTGCCAGGGAAAAACAAAATAACGGCATTCAATGCATTTTGCGCAGCCGGATCCATCAACTGCTGAACCGGAATAATCACTTCAGTAGTGGGTTGTTGGCCTTCCCACGCATCCCGAGCATCCGCGAAATCCTCCGACAAACACTCTTTAAAAATATGTGCAGCATCCATGGAGGAAAGGTCAGTCCTGTTTCCTACGCTTATATACAGCCTCTTTTGCCATGAACAAAAAAACCTTCCCTTTGTACTGACAAAATCTACTGGATTATAAAGACAACTGAACTTCGAAAAAACACACTCTTTTTGTTTTTATATTAGCAGACTTTCTCTATACCAAGTTACCAACCTCAAGACTGTACAGACAGGACTGCTTTGTACAAAATTCCAAACAAATGAGATTGCTAAAGCTGAGAAGAAAATCTTCTAATGCCCAAAAATCCGTTTTTGCAGAAAATCAGCAGACTGTTATAACCTGCACACTTGTAAAGGCTGTTGCTGGCGACAAAAGTCCTTTGCAGATGTTCAGCAGCGACCGCGCAGCAAAACCCCTCACACAGAACAGCCAAGTCAAAAGGAGCCTGAAACTGCAGACAAAAAGAAATTGCAGCAATTCACAGGTAGGCAGATTCAGACGGGGAAGCAGCTGGCGCAGGGCAATTCTCGTGCGCAAGGTCAGTTCACGCAGGGGAACTTCTCGCGTCAGGGCAGCTCTCCTTTCACACCCCCCCCCCCCCCCCCCCCCCGCCAACCCCCCCCCCCCCCCCCACACACACACACACAGAGGAAGGGGCGAAATCTGAATCAGGCCAGAGCACGCGCAAAACTGCTAGCTGAAGCTGAAAGCCCCCAGGCGAGGGAAATCTGCAGTCACAGGCACGCTGGGCAGAGGACGCGCAGGCCAGAGTTCGCGCGCGCGCGCGCACACACACACACACTTTTTTTTGCAAAGAGAGAGGCTGATTTCTATTCCTTGAAAGATCCCTTAGAGTGTGCAAATGGTGCTGATTCTGAGGGCGAGTACATAACTGTTTACAAAGCAGGCCCATGGATCTGAATTGACTTGATGTGGGCTGCGTATGGCCATCAAGGTGAGGATCTGGGGCTGATTTCACAATTGATGTGAGAGGATTCAACAGCTGAAAGGTGGCTGCAAAACGCAGCAGATTTGGGCGCAGATATTAGGCTGAATATGGCCCAAATTTTCTGCAGAGGGACGCCTCCAAGAAGCCGGGAGATTTGAGCGCAGATATGAGTGTAGATGAGGCTGAATATGGCCCAAATTTTCTGCAGAAGGGACGCCTCCAAGAAGCCGGGAAACGAAAGGGACGATGGCTGTGGCTAGTGCTTGCATTTGGCTGTCAAAGACTAAGATCTGGAGCAGTGTAAAAGGCTGAAAAATTTGCCAGAGCTGGGAAAGGGTACTTGATGCCAAAAACGGCAGATGCTTCTTTTAGTGCTAGCCTTCATTATGGCTGAGTCTGCCCTGCATCTTCAGAGTTATGACAGAAACTCAGTACGCAGATCTTTGTATTGATGTATGCCCGTGTGTGTGTGTGTGGGATCATATATTGGTACCTAGTTCTACACCCACTATTGTGCATTGACGACGTTAGTGGAGATGTGGTAGTATATAGTCAATATTATGTATGTTGGAGCTGATGGTTATAATGTCTTGTGGGTGCCTACCATGAGTCTATACCTTGCACTTTCCTTTAAGGGTGAATCTGGGCTTATCCTGGATTCATCTAGGTATATATCCTTGCTGAGGTGGTAAGTGATGGGGAGATTCTGCTTTTATAGCAGTAAAACACTAAGTGATGGGGAGATTCTGCTTTACTAGCAGTAAAACACACTTCTAAAGAGATGGCCTCGAATTTTGAGGTGGCTGACTTTTCCTCTAGTGCACATGTGCACACACACTTAGTTTGAGGGTACTGTAAGCTTGAGGGTATTGTAAGACCCGAATCTCCTAGTGATCTGTTGAGCTGGAAATGGGACCACGATGTTATCTTATCCTAGACTACGTGCTGGTGTTGCCGAAGCCCCACCAAAGTGTAACGACAACCATCAACACGTGTGCAAGCCATTTGTGCAAAGAGGTTCTGATGGACAAAAACCTAACCTAATTCGCAGATTTGCGAACAGGCTGACAAAAATCCTAGGAACAAATCCCTAGACTCTGTAGATACTGTTTGGCTCTGGAAGTAGATTTGTCCTTGTGGCACATAGAGCTAGTGTGCACGTGACATTTGGTGCACTACAACTGTGGAGATTTTTCTATACATGAGGATGTAGATGCGTTTTCTTGAAACTTCGCCATCTAACAAAGGAATTGTGTGATTCTAAAGCTGCAGTTGAGAATATGTATGCGATATTTTTGCCGCCTCCTAATGAGAATAAGTGGTATGTGGATGAGTTCTGGGCTATTGGAACCATTCTGGACGACGAATATGATGATAATCAATCCATAGATGATGTTATAATGATGCATCTCAAGAGTCTAGATAGAAGTCCTGCTTTGGAATGTGAAGTTGAAGGCAACAATAAACCATCTGCTAAGATGGTTTGTTCTAGCTTTGGGGAAAATGTTAATGATGATGCTGATTATTATTGGGCTTTTGATGATTTAAATAAACATGGATGGTCAATATGAAAGTTAATGTGGAACATGAGCTACTTCAAGCACAAAAGTTCCGAGAAAGTTGTGCGCGAGCAAAGAGGTTGATGAAAGATTCATAGTTGGGACTATGGCAAATTAGTAGACAAAGTCTTATGTCAGTCTTTGTTCTTTTATCGGTTATCAGTGTGTCTTGATTGTGTTTTGTTTAAGTATTTTTAGCCCCTCTTATAAGGTCAGACTTTTATGAGTATATGAATGTATTTGTAAGAGCACGCTAAAGCCTCTAATTGGTATTATGTTTACAGGATGACATAAAAGATTATCTCACCTCGAAGGATGTGGAATGGGAAGAGACTTCAGACTTAATGGATGTTGCTTCAAAATGCGATGTTGTTTATCAAACTCGTATTCAGCGTGAACGATTTGGGGATAGGACTGATCTCTATGCTGAGGCAAGAGGGAAGTTTATTGTGGATAAGCATGTTATGAGCCATCTGCAGTCACATGCTGTTGTACTCCATCCTCTCCCGCGCCTTGATGAGGTACATCTGATTTGTGTGAAACAGGAGTTCAAATGTTCAGAACTAAAGGTAATGTCTGTGTGCAGATAACTGTCGATGTGGACTCCGATCCTCGTGCTGCATACTTTCGTCAGGCCAAGAATGGGCTATATATTCGCATGGCGCTTCTGAAGCTACTTCTTAAAGGCTGGTGAGGCCAACAAGCTATTTATTCTATGAATTGAAGCAGTTTTGATGGTATTTTCCATGCCTGTGCGTGCTGCATGATGGATTGTCATATAATACAAGGCTCCTACAACAAGCAAATGGATGACTTCTCAACTGGTTACAATTGAGGGGCTCTGAGAGAGCACCTCTGTTACACTGCTTATAAGTTAAACAGTGACACCAATGTGTCATAAGGTTGAATTAAGAGTGTTCTGCCATAGGAATCCATACAATGTTTTAGCTGAAGAGTTTTAAGACAATCTAGAAGCAGGCCGGTTTATGTACTTTTCAGCCGGTTTATAAAGGCAACAGAACAAGGTTCCTGGCTTCCCCAGTCTTCAAAAATAAGAATAAATTCTTTATATTAATACATTTACTTTTAAATAAATAGAATAATCAGCTTCTTTGTAACTTGCTAACTCATAGGCTACTGCTGTGATGCAAATGAGGCCGTATGGCACTTGGAAGATTCAGAGAGAATCTTTTGTCTTGGCTAGAGGAAATAAGTGTGGTACTCTTTACCTCTTTACACTAGAGCATAGGATCATGTTGTAAGTATGATCAAGCAGGAGCTCGCTACTGCTGAATGGCCCTCCCCCCCCGCTGCCCTCGCGCTACCCCCCGCCCCCGCCTGCCCTTGCGCACGGCAGCCCAGCCCGCTCACCCCCCTGCTGCGCGTACCTGCCGCTGCCCCCAGCTCGCGCTGCCCGCCAGCTGCCCCCCTCCCCCCCCGCGCCCGCCCGCCCGCCCGCCCGCTGCCTCTTGAGTTCCCGCACACTACCCACCTTATTCGATCTTCCTCCCCCGCCTTCTTCTTCCCGAAGCCTCCTGCACTTGGCTCTGGCAACACTGTTTCTTTGGACAGTGCTCGGCGCGCTCGGCTGCAGAGTCGCTTCACCGCCCGCTTCTTCGACACAGCAGTAGACATAGATGGAGGCTCCAGCTCCGCCACAGAGGGACTCGTCCGAAGCCCCCTCGCCCGACCCCGTTGAGCCCACCATTCGACTTGCTCTTTCGACGACAGAGCAAGCGAGCCTAGCCGCAGAGGTAGAGCGTTTGCAGGCGACTTCTGTCATCTACAAGATTCTTGGCACCCGACCTAGCAAAGGAGAGCTGCGTGACCTTCTCCAGGCCTGCCCGCCTTCTCGCGGAGGTGGGCAAGATCTTGGACGTACAGATACTCGGACGAGGTTACTATCAGATCGAGTTTGAGACCTCCGAGATGGCGTCCAAGGTCATCGCCATGAGTCCATTGACCATCTGAGCAGCACGAGCCCGCTTTCGACAGTGGAGACATGGTTCCGACCCTGTTTCGGATGTTCTAGTAGAGGAGGCAGACATCCCCATCTCCGTCTGCTTTCCGGGTTTGCGGAGGGAGTACTTACCACTCTTGTCCAGGATCGGCTCAGCCATTGGGACTGTCCTGGAGACACCTCGCACGACAACCTCAGTAGCTGCCAAGGCGGTTGGCATTCCCTCAGTTTGTGTTTTGGTCAGAGACACTCACACGCTCCCGAAGGTTATTCTTCTGCCTTGGGTGAGTGGGGGTTGGTTTAGACAAAGTGTGGAGTATTCGGGCCTCCCGAACCAGTGCTTCATTTGTCGACAGATGGG
Source organism: Adiantum capillus-veneris (assembly GCF_014529385.1). Lineage (NCBI taxonomy): Eukaryota > Viridiplantae > Streptophyta > Polypodiopsida > Polypodiales > Pteridaceae > Adiantum > Adiantum capillus-veneris. The sequence goes on from NC_140951.1 coordinate 80,315,554, forward strand.
CCATCTAGCGAATGCCTGTCCACGGAGGAGGCCTCGACCTACACCACAGCCTCAGCCCCAGCCCCTAAGGGCTGGCCAGCAGACACAGACAGAGCCACATCGCACACATGTAGAGCCACCCTCTGAGCCTGGGTCTCCAGCGGAGGAGGGATGGTAGCAAGTCCGTGGTCGACGACGACAAGGGCCACAACGACAGCCTGACACTCAGAGTGGTCCTCAGGCGCCTACTTAGTAGCAGTGGGTTCCCACGGGGGATCGGTTTGGTCCTCTTGAGCAGGATGAGATCCCTGCTCCAGCCCCCATCCCAGCTTCACCCTCGACAGCCCCTCCCCCCCCCCTCCTCCTCTTCCTCCCTCCCGCCTCTTGCTCCCGCTGCCTCTTCCTCCCGCTCCTCTACCTCTACCGCTTCCCCCCCGCCCCTCTTCTCCACCGCTCCCCCCTCCTCCTTCTCCCCCCCCCTCCCGCTTCAGTTCCTCAGTCGTCCCAAGGGGCAGGGCCTTCTCCGGCTGCTAGGAGATCTCTTGGCAGCGCCTTTGCCACGAGTTGCTTGGCGAGAGAGAGACAGCCTTTCTTGCGGCCCCCTCTACAGGTGCAGACGTCCCCCCTTGCAGATATGAGATATCCCTCGAGGTCTGACGAGCATTGACATCCGGTGCCGATGGGATTTCTTCGACTACGACTTCACTCGTTTTCTCGGCGACCCCTCAACATCCCATGAGGCAGCCTGCTTCAGGGTCCATGTTCTGTTCCTTGCAGCTAGGGGGACAGAGGCAGGGACCAGACAGAGTGGACTCTCGACTCAGTGTTGGGATGGTTGCACACACAGGTCCTAGAGTTCTCTCACCACATGGGAGAACTAGGAGTTTCAGACATGCTTCAGACTCTGTGGCCATTGGCCAAGTTTGTGGTGACACCTCCAGATTTAGCAGGATGTAGACACATTGTGGTTTACTTCTTTGCCGATACACAGTGCTTGCCAGGCACTCGTTGCAGTCACGCCTATCTAGAGGACGTTCGGATGCGGATTACTCCCCATCCAAGCCAGCCTCGAAGATAGCCCGTCTAGGTGCTGCGGCAGCATCTGTTCTCTCGCTCCCCATGAGGATCGTCTCATGGAACGTGCAAGGACTAGGTGGGCCCTAGTTTCAGCGTTAGCGGGGCCGACTGCGTCAGGAGCTTCAACGCTGCCTTGTGGGAGGAGAGATTGATCTCCTTATGCTTCAGGAGCACCATGTGTGTGAGAGCCGCATTAGACATTGTGGTCAGCTCTTGCGTGGGCGATATGATACTTTTTGGTCAGCTGCTTTTGGACTTGGATGCATCCAGGGTGGGGTATGTATGACTATTGCGGACTCTTTGCAGCCGGCCATTGTGGGCAGAGGGATTATTGTGCTAGGCAGGGCTCAGTGGATTACTATGCAGGTTCAGGGTTGCCTAGTGGGCTTCCTGAACATCTATGCGCCCAATGTGGCGAGTGCTCGAGCAGAGTTTTGGTCACAGATAGTTGAGTCTCTTCCGCGCAGGCAGAACACTGGTGCATAGGAGGGGACTTCAACATGTTGGAGGACCCCTTTGACAGGATTGGTGGTAGCCATGCTACTGTGCATGGAGTTGAGTTGGCAGCTTGGGAGAGGTTTTGTATGACTCTGAGGGTCTCGGATGTTTGGGAGCACTCTTGGTTTTGTGAGGCCCCCAGACAGTCTTGCTTTCTCTCGTTCGGAGTGCAGAGTGGGAGGAGTGAATCGATCACGGATAGATCGCTTCTACACTAGTGACCATTTCAGTGACTTGGGAGGGACTGTGGGCATTCTGGCAGGGACTTCCTTCTCGGACCATGCACCAGTGATCCTCACAGTGGCAGACAGACAGAGGAGTGGGAGCACGATGCTTCGCATCCCAGAGAGGGTCTTGTTGGACTCAACACTCAGAGAGCGGGTAGAGGCTCTCTGGACAGAGAGCTTGGTCCAGAGAGCTTGGACAGATAGGATTCTCCTGCTGACAGAGTGGCCTCAAGCCTAGCTTAGATTCGCCGTTTTTTTCTCCAGGATTCTCTGGCTCGTCGGGCTGCAGCGACAGAGGAGGAGCAGCGTCTCAAACGGGGCATTGCTTCGCTACAGAGGATGTAGAAGCAGCATCCAGACAGTCCTTGGTTGGAGGAGCAGCTACAGCAGGCTCGTCAGCACAGAGGAGAGGCGACATGAGTTTGCTTTCCATCGACAGGCAGCTCAGTGGACCCAAGTGCGCGACAGAGTGACTGGTGCTTTCTTTGAGGCAGTGGGACCTCGGCATTCACATGCCAGGGTCAGTCAGTTGAGGAGGCCAGACGGGTCAGTTGCTTCTGAGCCCGAGGATATGCGTGCAGTTGCTACTGACTTTTACCGTGAGTTACTGTCTGCAGAGTCCCAGTCAGAGCGTCAGGATGCATGCAGGGAGCAGGTTTGGGCGCAGATGCCTTGTCTTGTGACTGAGGAGATGCGTCAGAGGCTTGAGCTACCACTTCAGCTTGAGGAGCTGCACAGGGCTCTTAGGGCCCTCCCCTGTGGTAGCTGTCCAGGTGAGGATGGACTGACTCCCAGTTTTTTCTTGGAGTACTGGGACCTGCTTGGCCCAGATCTCTGTAGTGCTTTTCAGTACATTTTGCACACAGGAGTGATGCCTGACAGCATGAGTGAGGGCCTGATCTACCTCATTCCCAAGGAGGGTGGCTCCTTGGATGAGATTCGACAGTGGCGCCCCATTACCATCCTCAACTCAGCCTACAAAATTCTTGCCAAGGCTCTGAGTTTGAGGATTCAGCCACTTTTAAAGAGCCTTATACATGGGACTCAGAGAGGTTTTGTCAAGGAACGCAGTATCCTTGACAACATCTTTACTTTTTGGGAGGCTTCTGCCTTGGCACGGCTCCATGGTGAGGACCTAGTGATTCTTCTTCTCGATTTTGAGGAGGCATATGATAGAGTTGACTAGGACTTTCTAGAGGGCACTCTACGCAGGATAGGCTTCTCAGATGCTTGGATCATAGGGGTGTTAGCTTTGTACAGACAGGCTCACAGTCAGGTACTTTTGGCGGGAGGTAGAGGTGATCGCTTCATGCTCACACGTTCGGTCAGACAAGGCTGTACTCTTGCCCCCTTCCTCTTTCTGTTCTATGCGGAGGCGATGAGCAGGTTTTTGGTGTCGTAGCAGGTTGGTCTACGGGGCTTAGCACTCCCTATTCGGGGAGATGAGCTTCTGGACGCTGAGTTTGCCGACGACTCAGCCTTGTACTTAGATGGCCAGGAGGCCAACCTTCACAGGTGTGAGCAGGCTCTGGAGACCTTCTGTTGTGCGTCGGGCGCATTGATCGACTGGAGAAAGACAGTGGCTTTCTCGGTTGGTAGTGCTCCTGTACCCGATTGGATGCCAGGAGAGGGTTTTAGGTGGATTCTCCCAGGGACTGCAGTTCGGTGCTTGGGCTGTCAGGTTGGTTTGGACTTGTCTCCCGAGCAGCAGATTGCTCCCCTTCTCGTGTCTATCAGGAGAAAGTTGTTACATTGGAGCTCAGCATGACTTTATTTGGCTGGCAGAGTAGTAGTGGCCAACCAGGTGTTGTTGGCGACTATGTGGTACATCACTTCTTGCTGGATCTTCTCGAGTTCTTGATCAGCGAGGTAGAGAGGTTGATCAGGAACTTCCTTTGGTCAGGACGTGACACTCAGATAGCCCGAGCCAAAGTGGCTTGGCAGGTCATCACTCTTCCTTGTTCACAGGGAGGGCTTGGGATCATTGACCCAGCACAGCAGAGCAGAGCCCTTCTTGGGAAGTTCATTGTCAGAGGACTTCTTCCATGGAAGGAGTTCTTGCTACAGCGGCTTCGTGCTAGGGTTCCTCAAGCAGGAGGCCCCTAGCAACCTTCGACTAGATGGATCTTCACAGAGATGCGCAGAGTTGGTTTGAGTAGGAGACTGGAGGACCACTTCGCTGTGAGTCTGCTTCGATCTTGGGAGCTCTTGCGGCGAGGCCTGGAGCAGAGACAGCCTACTTGCACGGAGGAGCGCCTACGGTAGCCCCTTGTCTGGAACCCCATGGTTAGCACTAAGAGAGGCCACTTGGTTGGTAGTCGGCCTCATGTTTCCTGGGGTCCCATGACAGCGGGTCCAGCGCGCTCTTTAGGTGACTAGTTAGAGTTCACAGGCTTGTCAGAGGAGGTGCAGGGTTTCCAGCTACAGGGCATGAGAGGGGTGCAGAGCATGTGCCGGGACATCTCAGAGGCAGTTCCAGCTGAGTGGCTCACGCCTCTCGAGCCAGTAGCACCCAGGTGGGTGGGAGCCTTCACACGACTGGAGGTTCTCATCTCCGTCAGGGCCTGCTCAGAGACTGTTCCATCCCTTTTCTTCGAGCTTCAGGATGGGGGACACCTACAACGAGTTGTAGTAGAGACCCCGCAGGTGGCAGAGTGCTGTTTTCAGAGGATCTGAGTAGTGGGCATCTGTGGGAGGACTTGTGTCATAGATCCTGACCCAGCAGCTTGTGACCATCTTGTGGAGAGTCAGCGTCACTGTCTTTGGGACTGTCCCTCGGCCCAGCAGGTGTGGCTACGAGTTCTTCGGCTGATGCCTGCTCCCTCCACGGCTCGACAGTACACTTGGGGAGGAGCGGCTTGGTCCACCCTCACGGGCCCGGCACTTCAGTTTGAGCTATCTTCCACCAGCAGGATGATAGTGATGTAGGAGGGGCGACCTACACTCCAGCCTGCTACAAAGCTTACTCCACAGGAGTGGTGCAGTGAGAGAGAGGAGTGTTGGGAGCTCATCAGTGGCCTGACACTCTGGTTCATCTGGCGAGCCCGTTGCTTCCGCATCTTTGAGGCTCACACCAGGAGAGACTGTTCGCGATTTTTGGCTAGAGTTGATCCATACTCTCAGAGGACAGCTTGAGGGACTACATGGCAGCTCTGACCGCATGCGGGAGCGCAGAGAGGCTTTCCTTGGACTCTGACGTCCTGGGAGGGAGTACTCCGATGGCATTACCGACCACCAGTGTGGCTTTTCCCTCCCCCATTTCTTGATTTAGCCCCATTGTACATATGCTGGTTTTTTCATTGGGAGAGTCTCCCATCATGGTTGTTGTAGCCCTCTCTTGAAGAGGTGGTTGTAGCCCTATGGGCAGTTTTAGTAACTAATAGAAGGATCTTTTTCTCGAAAAAAAAAGAAGTATGATCAAGCAACCAAATACCTCTTTGTCTCATATCTAAAAGTATTTTGTGTAGCATGAGGATGAAACATAACATTCTGTCTTTGAAGCTTTCATAGATGCATTGCTATAAGCTAGATTGGTGCTTTACATTTATGTAGTGTTCCCTTGTTCCCCCCTTTAAGCTATTTAAACATGGATCAAATGTTTGTGCGTGCCTCAAGTTGATATTGCAACCTAAGCCTTCAATTACAACACACTTGTAATTTATCCATGTTTAAAATGAATAGCACCACATCTAAGGTACAAAATACTCTTTTGTCAATGCATAATGGATGTTCTTTCTTTTAGGAACACGCATATTGGTCTTACCATACTAACACAATTTCATTTGAAAAGATCATCTCATTGTCTATTAGGATGTACTTTATTGTTTTGGAACAAGACGAGCTTGATTATGTGACAATCCTAATTACCAATACTTGATTTGACAATGAGATTCAAGAGAAAAAAAGGGCAATGTAAACATTCGTTTGCATTGAATCCGGTGAATGAAGAACTCTTAAGATTATATAGATTGGGTACAATTAGGTCTCTTCAATCTCAAAAAAATAAAAAGTCTTTCAAAACATGTTAAGTGTGTAAGTGAGCGTGAGTTTAGGAAATGAAAAGACAGGTGAAGGTCGAACGTCAAAAGACATATGAAGGTGGAAAGTCAAAAGACATTTTGTGTCCATATAAAGAGGTGGTCGATTTCACATTGGTATATTTGTGTTTCTTTTCTTCTTTATTTATTCGTTAGCATTTTCTTCTCTCTCTCTCTCTCTCTCTCTCTCTCTCTCTCTCTCAATGTTTTATCCGTCCTCACATCTAGTTGATATTGTTGCAAATCTACGTGCTTCGTCATTGCGTCTGTTGTTGTGTGCTATAGACTAGCGTATCGTTTTTGTTGATGTTGAAGGAATTTTTGAATTATAGATACCTTTTAATTTTTTTAAAGTCATTAGGAATACCTTTTAATTAGAAGTCGTATTCTTTTTTCTTTTTCGGCATTCTAAAAGAAGCCTTAGTGAAGAAGAGCCTTAGGCGTATATTTGATGTAAAATGTTGGTTGATTGAAATCTTCTTTCATATTTTAAGTTTGTAAAAGAGTCCTTCATTTAAGTGCCTCATTATGGATCTGTTTCATTTAATTGTTTCATTATTTCTTATGCTAATTGGAACTACCTTGTTTTAGTTTTGTGAGAGGGTCCTTTTGTTTAAGAGCCTCATATATGTCCATTTCATTTCGGCATACCCAAGGGGCAAAGCCATCCTCAAGACTAAATAACACGGGGTCTTGAATGAAGACCCCGTCATGGGATCCATGGCAAGGAAGTGTGCGCGCAAAAGGCGAGGTAAGCTCGGTCGTCCGATTTTAAACGGACTTTGAGTTTACTTTTTCTGTCCTAGTTTACTTTTTTTTTTGCAAGAGTTTACAATATAGGACTTATTTCGTGCCTTGAAGGCAATGAAATGCATGCGCCCATGTGGTTAGCTCATCACGCTACCATGGCCCAAGTCATGGGTTCGAATCGCGAAAGGGACGTTGACCTCGCTTTTTTGTTGGCCGTCGATTGTCCTCAAGATGCCTGCGTGCACTGCTTGCTATCCATCCCATGGTGGGGTCTTCATTGAAGACCCTGTGCCCTTTAATCACGTGGCAAGGCCATGACATTGCTTTGCCTTTTTGGTCAAGTTTTTCCTAGGGGACTTAAATGCATTGAAAACCTTTCATTGTGTTTTCAAAGTGTAAAAGTGCTATATGTTCATTTAGTTTCACTTCTAGATCATTCATTCTTCTTTTCCTAGGTTTATAGAATGCCATTCAATCAAGTGCCAATGATTGATTAAATTAATTGCAAACAATTTTCAAATAGAAAAGAGAAATCCCTAAGTTAATGTTTATGAGTATAATTTAGTTTATGAATTAACTTGGCAAGACAAATACACATTCTCTATTGTTTTTAAATTCTTCATTGTACGTAACCTGAATGTTAGCTTGGATTTTACGTCTCCTAAAAGAAAAGATTAGTACATCTTTTTGCTAAACGATGAAGAAATTTTAAAGAAAAATTAGAGACCTTAAAAACTAATTAAACAAGATAAACTTTTTAGAAGCAAAGAATACAACAATAAGCTATAAATTGCAATGGACACTATTATAAAATTTAAAATTTACTTACAAAATATGATTTGTCCTTGGCTCGGTAGAAAAATAGTGAGGATAGGCCCACATTGAGAAGCTTTCTTAATATTCTTTCCTTTGTAATATTACTGCAAAAGCTTCATATCCACAATCCAAGAAGCCCATGTAATTGGCTCTTTGGCTTCTATTAGCTTTGTATGCCAAGAACTCCTTGGACATGTCGTCCTCCTTCACATGAGCGAAGTATCCACTCATGCCAAAGTCTAATGTCCTCCAAAAATCATTTGAACTCTGAGAGAACTTGGTTCTCTACAAGCAAATCCAAAATTGGAATGCATTGATACTTTGCCTCCATCAATGACCAAAGGATTTTAAAAAAACGACGGAGCAGCTCTTGACAATTTATGATGCTGGAGCTCCTCATGCCAAGGTGAGGATGAAGCACAAGGAGGAAAGCTATAAGGGTAGCGCGCGCAAATGAGGCTGCCGAAGTAGCCCATACAGTTTGTTAACTAAGTTATACTAATGTTGGGTTGGGGTGGCATTTCCCACTCATCGAACAAGCAAATGTTGCATCCTTGGTGTGTTAGAGCCTTACAATAGGTAGGTACTTCTGCCAAAGATGGAACTAAAGAACATGCATGCTAGTGGTAAATGCAGGTTGCATTGAGATAGAGGAACATGGATCGCGATCCATGTACCTATGTCAAATGGTAATGAAACTTGACTCACAACTTGCCCTTATCATCCTTGCATCCACCTTAGCTTCATGTTTCTTCTCTCAAAGGTTATGCACATGATAAGGAATAAAGAGTTGAGATGGATGCTCTGACTTCCTAGACTGATGCTGCCACACTCCTATTGTGCACAAGCTCACAGTTGGCTGGAGTTTGCCGAGAAATAGGACCCGCAGTGGCAAACTCTATGGTAAGAATCTAGTTGCTAGCTCCATTTTCTAAATGAAAGGACAATTGTTGCTTTCTTATGTAGAACCTTTCAATAGGCATCAAGGTAGTGTTGCAAGCCTTTATTTTAGTGAGATTGGGTCCCATCAATAATATGTTGTTGGGGATTTATTCATTGCAACAACATTGCTCCAAGGTTGCAAATGTATCCGATGTCTGTTTGTGCAAACTCCATTGCAAGTTTTTGTTTTATTCAAAACTTCGCTATTAACTAGCGTGATCTCTCTTTCTCCGAAAAATCTTAAGAGTGATGGACTAAAAGTATTAACAGCCAACAAGGAGCTACATAGAAAGTAAACAAAAATTTGCAACATTACATAAATTGTTGTATGCGGAATGAGACCTATTTTGAGTGCCATGTGGCTACAAATGAAGGCTCTAATCCTTTGATACCTCTCTCTCTCTCTCTCTCTCTCTCTCTCTCTCTCTCTCTCTCTCTCTCTTTCAAAACTGTGCTTTGCCATGATGACATTCTTGATGTGACCTTTAGCGAATGTGATCCGACGAATTGATGAGGTCTAAAGGTCGGAGGTGGCGACGCTTTTCTATTGGAAATCTGCAATCTTAGAGCCTGGTCGCATGAGCGCATGAGCTTGCTCATCAGCTGGTTACCAGCAGGTAAACTAGAGAGAGAAAATGCAATCACATCACCTTGTAAGCAACGTTTGGACCTCGTGAGCTGCAAGATACACAATAATTACCTCGAGTGAAGTGAGATCCTCACTTAACCAGAGCAGCCGCCCCGTTCGGGGAACCCCCTCCCTTTGCCTCAGGACTAAGTGGCACGGGCATGGGAGGGTGGGATCTACGGTGGAGGTATTGTGGGCCGTAGATCCCAGTGGCGGTGCCGAAAGTAATCTAGGGCACCCTATATTACTTTTGGCTGCCGCCCTTGTGCATACATGTTTTAAGTAAATTAGGGTCCCCACATTTCACAACGCGCACATGGCATAGTGGTTAGGGTGTGCGTCTCTCATGGGTGATGTCACGGGTTCAAAACCCACGCCCGTAAAAGTGGGTACCCTAGATTACTTTCAAAACTCGAGTACCCTAGGTTACTTTTTACAAAAGTAATCTAGGGTACCCGCATTTGGGATCTACGGCCCACAATGCCCCCGCCGTAGATCCCACTCTCCCATGCCCGTGCTGCTTAGTCCTGAGGCTCGGGACTAAGCGGCACGGGCATGGGAGGGTGGGATCTACGGCGGGGGCATTGTGGGCCGTAGATCCCAAATGCGGGTACCCTAGATTACTTTTGTAATCTACGGTATAAAGTAATCTAGGGTACCCGCATTTCGGAAGTAATCTAGGGAACCCCCATTTTGCGACGTCGGGTTTAAACCTGAGACCTCACGCATGAGAGGGGCCTACCCTAATCACTACGCCATGCGTGCGTTGTGAAATGTGGGGGCCCTAATTTACATGTTTTATGTAAATGAGGGGCGGGCGCCAAAAGTAAATTATAAAAAGTAATCTAGGGTACCCTAATTTACTTTCGACGCCGCCACTGGGATCTACGGCCCACAATGCCTCCACTGTAGATCCCACCCTCCCACGCCCGTGCCACTTAGTCCTGAGGCAAAGAGAGGGCCGCTGCTAGATTTTAGATTCTTTGTGCTAGTCAGCAAAAAGCACTACTCTAGGTCACCACTAGCCATACTCCAGGTCAACGCCAGTTGAGCGTTTTGGACGATCCGCTTTTACAATGGGCCCTAGCCTCTTCTCTCTCTATCTAGGCTTTTGCTCTCTCTCTCTCTCTCTCTCTCTCTCTCTCTCTCTCTTCAAAATTAATGCTCGTCGCTGCCTTTAGAAGCCTCCAAGCCATGCATTCAAAATGACATAGGCCTGTGTCACAAGAGGACGGTGGACATATCCTACGTGGTGTAGAGTGACCGGTGGCCATTCTGAGCTAAAAAAGTTGTGTTCTTCATTGCAGTCACACAAGGTGGCCACACTTCCAGAAAATTCTTACGAAAAGCTTGGCGTTGATTGGCTCGTCTGCAAGATGGGGGAGGGTGGGCAACTCAGGCCCCTCGGACACCAAACCCATTAGCGCAGCCGTCGACCTGGCTTCTACCTCACCAAGCAAAAGAGTTGTCCACCGCTCTGTGTGACAGTCGATGCACAAGGTGAAAGAGAAGATTCGTCCAGTTGAGTAGCGTATATGGGCGTCCGCATGCATCTCACAAAGGCCATAGACTCCAATAGTTTCATTTAAACTTTCAAACTGGACTTTGCTTTAAGAAAATTGTCCTCACACTCACACGTTTCTAAACCCCTTGAAGGTTATACATTCACAAATTGCCCTTCCACACAATACTTTTCCAAGAAAAGAGTGTCCACACAATGCTTTCCCAAAAATTCAACTGTTACAAAAGAAAAAAAAAAACATACACACATACACACACAAAATGGATTTTCGCTCAATGCTTAACAATAGATTAAGCTATTAGTAATGAAACTATCTCTCTCTCTCTCTCTCTCTCTCTCTCTCACACACACTCACACACACACACACACACACACACACACACACACACAATGGATCCCTTCTCTACGAGCTTTCTCATATATCCCAACAATGCTTTCCTTGTAGCTTATGTTGATGGTATGGAAGACACACACACACACACACACACACACACACACAATGGATCTCTTCATTATACTTTGTTTGATGCTTATTGATGGTGCTATATAGGTAGCTCCCATTTTCATGCTACACCATGCATCTCCAAATTCCTAGCCTCGGTATTTTTAATTCACATTCACTTGAGTGGTTGCACATACGCAACGATCAATCTAAATACAAGATTGTCCATGAAGCACGAATTCCATGGTCGCGTGTGAGCGATTTTGTTGTTGGGGAGGCCAAATCCACCGATTATCCGATGACCTTCAAGACGTACACACACCATTGACATACTCTTTCGCAACTCAAGCTCATCACAAGTGACATCTGGATTGAGAGAAAAGTGTGAGTTTAATTTCTATCTCTTATCTTTTAATCCTAGTTCGGTTGCGAGTTTGGTGTGCAATTTTAATGCATTTTATGGTGTGCAATTTTAGGTTTTGGTGTGCATATGGCCCAAAAGACTCATCGGAGACAACACCACACCATCCAAGTGAGCTTGAAGGAGAAGACCGCATTGGGGATTCATCAAGATCAGTGCCTATCAGTACAAGGAAGAGGCGTGCCCCGCTCACTAAAGGCTTTCTCTTGAAAGGTTGTCAATGCCATTTTAGCATTAAGCGTTTGGCTAAGGAGCAAGATGTAGGTGTGATTTCTTACATCCATCCTATCACACCAATAAGTCAGATGAGGCATGTCATGGTTCTTCTCATCCAGATGCATCTTTGAAGTTCTCCCCTTGGATTTCATTGCACAAAAAGATATGGGTATCAAGTATGCTTTATCGTGGTTTTTCTCCCCAACAAGTCATGGAAAAGCATATACAAGCACTACACACCCAAAAGGAAGAGGATACTAATTACAAATTGGTGAGGGATAACTTCTTGTGCATACATCATATAATGAATATAGGGAGCAAGCTCTCCATTGACCAATATCAAATGCATGATAATGATGCCGAAAGTGTGCGATGTTGGTGCAATGAAAATACGCTCAGCATATTCATATATCAATCACAAGATGCAATGCACAATGTGGAGTTTATCTTAGGAATCCAAACTCCATGGCAAAGAGATATTTGCTACAAGTACGGGAATGGAAACCTTCTAGCAACGGATACAACCTTAGGAACAAATAAGTACAAGGTGGGTAATATTGGCATTTTCATCTTATGCTTGATCAAATTCACTAGTTTACTTTGTTGTTGCATTATCATGACGAGCACTCTTGTGTTGTAGTTTTATCTCTACAAGAGTGATGGGAATTGCATGGATCTTGACTTCTTCGGACACATTTCAAACAACTTGTACATGGCTCACAAGCTTTAGAAAGCATATGTTGGATCACTTTAAGTCTTGGGAACCTGGAGCATTCATGGTTGACGATGATGAAACAGAAATAGGGGCTTTACGGTATGTCAACCTTTTAGATGACATGTAATGTGAACGACCATAATTGCCCTTTAATCTCACATATGCTTATACGTTTTGCAGGAATGTATTCCATGTACCTATTTTGTTATGTTTATGGCATGTCAAGAGGTGTTGGCTAAAGCATCTCATCAAGAAGGTGAAGGATTGGCCAACGAGGGTAGATATGTTCCACGCATTGGGCATGATTATGAATATGTATGGCCAGCCTACCTCATCAGAGGATGCCACAAAGGAGGATGCAAAGCTTTTGTTGGAGTCCTTCTACTCAAAGTACAACGAAGATGAGGAGTTCATCTTGTACTTCAAAACATATTGGGAGTGAAAGATAGGTACACAATTAACTTCCTCTCTTGTGTACTCTCATTGTATTTCTCTTACAAGATTCATGTTTTGGCACATAGGCATGTGGATATGTGCAACCCGTAATTTTCCACATGCATTGCAAGACACGAACGGTGCCATTGAGGTGTACCACGGCCATCCCAAGTACAAGTTTCAAGGCTCATCAAAGAGGTTAATGGCCCGTAGAGTTGATTGGCTTCTATACAAGCTTACTACATCATGCCTACCATTTTATTGGTTCATGGAGCAAGTGAAAGATAATGGCTATAGCGTAACAATGCGGTAGAGAATGCCATTCAGAACTCCTACCAACGAGCATTGGGCATTCCTGATGGATATGTAAGGCATATGGATTCTTCCTCAGATGTTGCATTGGTGCAAAGTATTACCACACAAGGGCATTTCCACACTGTGGGACGCATGTAACCTCACCATCCTATCTTATTGCAGTATTAGCAAGAACCACGATTAATTTGTCAAACCATGGGACGAAGCTGACTCGACTAGTGCATAGAGGCTACAAGAGGTTGTCAATCTCTTGGAAAACAACTAACAACTCGCATCTAACTCAAGCTACACTCAAGTGACTGAAATCACCAAAAGTCAATCGCCCATCGACAAGAAAATCAGATCCGTTACAGCATCAAATGACATCCAAACGTAACGAAACTTCTAGGACAAGTTTATAAGACCTAAGCATACATGCCTATGGCCTCAAACCCCACTTTCGGTCAAGTTCCAAAATTGCGATTATTAACAACAGTGGATTTTTGACCTAGTCGTTTTCGACCCAGAATGCATGGTCAAAAAACTTACAAAAATTGGCTTTTATACCTTAGCCAAGGTTTTTGAGTGGTCAAAAGTAATAATTTGGAGTTCTACCAAAGCTGAGAATTGAATGGCTGATACAATCTGGAAACTTGTAGCCCCGACTCATTAATTACAAAGTTTACCAAGAAAATAGGAGTTACAATATTTTTTATTTATCAAAATAATAATTGTTTTACAAGGAGAACTCCGAAAAATGGTGTCCGCGTTAGCTTGCTGCTAACATTGCCCCCCTCCTTGCTTGTGTCGTCCCTTGACACAGCTTTATGGGTTGAAGTAATCTTCGGGTTAACGGCGGGAGAGGTGGTCCTTTAGTGCTTGTAGTGCTTTTTCGTATCTGATTTTGCGTTCTTTGTCTGGCACTTGCATAAACTGCATGGTGACTCTGTCTTTTAGTTCCACTGTTGAGTATCCTACAAATCTTGCTGTGAGATTGCTTATCACCGGCGCAAATATCTTCGTTCGCCAGGTGAAGAAGGCAGTGTAGAATGCCTCCTCAAAAGCTAGAATATTATGCGAGGGCAAAAACATGCATCGGACATAAAATCCATAAAGAACTTCCTCTGAGGGTTGCCCACTTAAATCATAGCAGAGACCTTTGTTTCCTTCCAAAAATGAGAGCCATGGGGCTCTTCTCTGCTTAGGATCATTGAAGACCTGTATGCATGTGAGTAGCATCCGACAGATCTTATATAACATGGCACAGGAGAGATCTGGCAGACTTTTGAAGAATGTCATGGCGCCCGTTAGGGTTTTCACCATGTATTCTTCTGTTGCTTGGCCTCAGCACTAAAGGGCCCACTACAACAAAATAAGGTGTTATCAACGCTGATATCGACGCGGCGCGTCGCTATACGCGTCGCTGTGAAACCAGTCGCTATTTGCAACGCGTATAGTGACGCAGATTGCCATGCATATAGTGACGCAGATTGCCATGCACATAGCGACGACCATAACAGAAATTTTTTTTCTTGGGCAGAGGGCAGGTAGCCTGGCCTGTGCCCAGTTAAAAGATGGACACAGCTATAGCCATACTTCCTGCCCTCTGCCCAAGAAAGCGAGCAGCACCAAAATATCAACCATGCTCCTGCGCGCAGAAATTTCGACAGAGTTCCCTTTGTTTTTACATAAAATTTAAAAAAAAAACCATATCATGTATACGCCTCCTACATGCTATTCATGTAGGATCTCACATGAGATTTAAGGCCAATGAAAGACAACCGTACCAAGTGAAAAGCATAACCATAACTTAAAAGCATAACCATAACGAACCATAACCATAACTTAAAACCATAACCGGCTATAACCACTTTGATCAAAACCATAATGCAGATAACCATAACCATAAACAAAATTAACAATAACCATAAGCATAACCAGAAAGAGAAACAATAACTGTCTATACAATGACAATGACAATAATCATAACCATAAGGGAAACAATAACTGTCTGAACACTAACTGTTTGTACAAAAAAGAGACACAGAAGCGTGTCTGTGTCTCACAAAGCATATATATGAAATCTGGTCCACTAATGACTAGGCGTCGCAACCTGCACATAGGACAACTCACAAATTAGTATTGATATTACTTCACATATACTGACTTAATTAAATCAACTTACTAACGTCTCACCTCAAGCGATCAACGAGATTGTAAGGCCTCCCAGTCTACAGGCTCTCCTGAAGCTTCAAGATCATTCAGTACTTCATAGATACCTCTGCGATATCCATCTGACTCCTCGCGTGTCGGAGCTCGATGCATCGCAAGATTCTGCGTTTATACAAAAATCAAAGTAATAAGAATACATGATTTATCGCGTTTTAAAAAACGCCATAGTTAAGATTGGATTAGAAACTCACAAACTCATAGCGAAAGGTGTCGAAGCCTCCGCTGCCAAGATGAGATGCCCCCCTAGTCATCTGTCGTACCTGCGCGGCCTCACGCTGCTGTCTGAATCGTGTGGCCGGTGTCCGCTCATCCTCCCTGATCTGCAGCCCCGTCTCGTGTGGGATGCCCGAAGGCTTCGGTGAGCCGGTCCTGAAAGCCTTCCGAGATGCATCTCGTCGATGTTTCAAGGTGTCTCGTGCAACATCCTTGATCCACCGCACCGGAACAACGGAAGAACCCGGAGCAGGCTGGTACTCTCTCAGGATGGTCTCCACTATGTAAGTGACTTTTTCCTTTTCTTGCTGATCCCAAGACGTCAGAATGCTGGTCGAAAACTACAGCTCCACGAGCTGGCGAATCCGCTGTCGCATCTCAGTCCCAACTCTATCCATGTCAACAGAACCATCTCCCCGTACAGTATAGAGCTTGGAGGCACTAGGATCGTGTGCCCCCCAAGGTGTCCGAGGTGTGCCAAGAGGTGTGTCGAGAGGTGTGCCTGGGTAGGACGGGGGTCGTGAGCGAGGAGGGATCGAAGCATTTGTGGACCCTCCTCCACAACAACCACCACCTCCACCTAACGATCGCCGAGATCGGCGAGTGCGCCTGTGCTGCGGAGATGAGGACGTACCCGCCTCTGCCCCACCCCTAGGTGTCGAAGCGGCCGTGATGGGAGAAGAAGGCGTCGTATCCATAGGCGTCCTGAACCCCGTAGGCATCCCCCCCCTATGCGTCGGACCCTTGGGTGTGAAGCCGGGAGGCGTAGTACCCGTGCCTCTGGCTACCCAGTACTGAGAAGCCTCTGTCATCTGAGCAGGCGTCATCCGTGTAACGAAGCCCATGAATGCATCTGCACTCATGGAAGCGAGATCTGGAATCTCGTCTGCCATACTAAAGTCTTGCACAAAGAAAGTAAAATAAAGCGTAAGAACACAGTTGTTTAAATTTACTTTAAGCTTAACTTTAAATCAAAGTCTTCACAAAAACATTTACAGGCCTAGGCCTCGACGAGTGAGGCATCATCGATAAGATCTTGCACCGTATCATCGTCTATCTCTAATTGCAAACATAACTCTGTCCCAACTCGTTCTGGCAGATTGTCTTCATCCATTGCATCTTCATCTACAAGTGTCAATTCTGGCTTGTCTGCGTCATCCCTCGTATATCTGTCAGCTTCCTCTACCATACCTTTGTCCATCTCATCTAATGTCACAGTAGTATGGACGCCTGAAATCCTGTCGCTCTAGATTGCGTCTCTCTGCCTCTTCTTCGTACCTTTCAAGCCATTTTCGCATCGGCGCTGAATTTAGTATACATAACTTCATGATCTTTTCTCGCATGACCAGGTTCATTTTCTTTGGCACCCCTTGCCCTTGAGGCTCCTCTCCCACCAGTCTTGCATCCTCCTCATTGCTCTACAGTCGAGGCATTTCTGGGTCAGAAACGGATAGAAATTCGGTCGTCAATACAAGAGACTCTTGCACCAGCCATCCTTCTGCCATGCTCCCCTCTGGACGCGCTTTTTGGCGAACAAAACCCTTAAGTGTTTTCATGAACCGCTCTAGAAAGAACATCCAATGGCTGTGGGCTGTACCTGCCACTGCAACCTCATCTACTACATGGATGAGCAAGTGCATTTGGATAGTTAGGCAGCTCGTGGGTAGATACTTCTCAATCATGCAAACTGCCTCAATGGAGTTAGCCCTTGCGACTGCAATAGATTCCTCCCGTATCTCCTTGGAAGAGATCCACCGCACTAGCTCTGAAATCTTGTATATGCAGGTCCGCACTTCCTATGTTAAACACCCCTTGATCGCAATTGGAAGAATGAATTGCAAGAACTTATGCCAGTCGTGCGATTTCAACCCTGACAGTTGATCGTCACGGGTGAATGCTGTCTTGAGACATCGCATATATCCTGTTGGCGTCCTGAACTCTGAAATCACCCTTTTTACTTGTCGCTCTTCGTTTTTTAGCAATACCCATGGCGCTCTTGGAAGTTTTGTCTGACCAGCTGCATTGGTGAAAGGCCACAGCTCTGGCATCTTTCCAACCGACTGCAAATCATCTCGTGAAGCTTGATTGTCTTTCATTTCCATGATTGTCTTCCAGAGGAGCTCTCCCACATTCTTGAATATATGCATTGGATCTAGCAAATGGTTAATTAGTAGATCACCCCAGTACGACAACGTATGGAGAATGGACAAACATTTCATTCCTGGAACAGGTTGCCCCTCATGTTGCTCCCATCGGCGACGCCACTCTTGTACATGCATAGGACGACATTCGACGCGACCAAGCTAGCCTTCGCGCAAGTGATGGCCATCTGGAAGATAACGGTGGTGGCCTTGATAAATTGTCTTTCGAAGAGAGGTAGAATAGCGCACATCCAAAGACTGCTCGCAAATTGGACATGCATTGTATCCCGAAGTTGTTAGTCCTGCATATATCAAAGCATGAATCAGGCCAAGGCAAAGGGCTTGCGAATAGCGAGAATTTTGTAAATCAATAACCATTAGCAGAAGCTTCTCCGTATCCTGGCCAATCATGCATGACTGAAGATTCAAAAACGCCAGAAAAGTACGAAGCACAGATATTTTGGCGCCTTCATAGATTGGTTGACGCGCCAACTTCCTCAACATGTCTTCAGGAGATAGGCGCACGGCTTCTGGTGCTGCTTCGTTCGCGTTCTCCTCGCTTGTCTGGAAGAAGGCATCCAGCATCTCCTCCATGCCGTCGTCTTCTGTCCGTAAGCCCTTTTCTGCTTCCATCCGTGGCTCTATATTGGTCGGACCTTCACGCATAATCTTTTTTCTCTCTCTCTCAGATGTAGGTGCTATGTCGCGGAAATCAATGCCCGTTCCGTAGGAGTCGTATCGCAAATTCTGTACGGTTTCTCTAGCAAACTCTCCGCACTTGTGCACATGCTCATTACATATCCTACGCTTGCGCATGATTTGATACTTGCAGAGCGTGCACGAGCATGCTTTTCCTCCATGTTAGTTGATAACGTTGCCATCTACAATGATTATGAATGTTGTTTTAATATATATATATATATATATATATATATAGATACCTCACAATGTAAACTACCTCACATTCTCTAGTCTTGCCCAATCTCCGTACACCTTGATCCAGAGGTGTACGGAGATTAGGACCACCGGGTCAAAATCTCGTCTTTATTGGTCAAATCCTATATGGGTAGGCACATACGTGCACTCCCAGGTGTACATGGCAATGCATGTAGCAGGCAAAACCCCTTTGCCTCTTTTAGTTTCATAGTTTCTTCTCTGTCTACGTACCCTATCTCTCGTTCTTTCTCTCTCGATCTCGCTCTCACTCTCGCTATCTCTCTTTCTCTCTCTCTCTCTCTCTCTCTCTCGATCTCGCTCTCGCTATCTCTCTTTCTCTCTCTATTTCCCTATTTTCCTATTTCTCTGCCATAACTCCTGGAGCTCCACTTCCCTCTCTCTCTCTCTCTCTCTCTCTCTCTCTATATATATATATATATATATATATAGATATATATAACTCCCTTTCTCTATCTCTCTATTTCCTATCTCTCTCTCTCTCTCTCTCTCTCTCTCTCTCTCTCTCTCTCTCTCTCTCACTCAGTGCAGCCGTTTTTTGACCTAGTAGACAGCAGTCCACTCTTTTGATCATAACTTCTTCATCCGAACTCCGATTTGGGTGATCTATAGCCTCAATCGAAGAGCACGAAGTCCTCTACGCATTGATGTAAAGACAGAAATTTTCAGAGTTATGGAAGGCATTTCTGTAGCAGCATTTCTGAAGTGAACAGGTTCAACAAAATTGATTCTCATCTCCTATTTTACATACAATGTCTTCCGGCACTCGCAAGGGTTCTTCTTCTTCAACAAGGTCCACAACCATTGTGGAAAATGATCCAAAATCTCCTAAGTGTGGAGATAGCAACACAACCACCCAACCAACGACATCGGAAACCATGATCATGGCGTACTTGGTATCATTGCAAGAGACCGTAAACAAAGAAGGCGAAGACTTACGAGCACTTGCAATGGAGAATGGCACACTAAGGGTACTTGTGGTTGAGAATGAGAATCTCAAGAGGACACTTGAGATGCAAACAACACGTTTGATGCAACTTGAAGAGGAAGTCAAAGAATGTAAACGCTCTCTTGTGGACTTGAATGCTTTGAAGGAGCGGATGAGCAAAGTAGAGCATGACCATGTATTGAAAGAGGAGAAATTTGACACTATGAGCCGGGATGTATGAGACATGAAAAATGTATGCACAAACAAATCTTGGGCTGATGTATGTGGTAGCAATGTGGTTTCTAATTCCTCACTCATGCAAGCTATGGTTCAAACAAAGAATGTTGAGAACGTGGATGTGGAGGAGTTGAAGGAACGGGAGCGACGTTCCAAGAACATTGTTATTCGTGGAATTCCCGAAGAGAAGTTAGAGACACCTCCTTCTCTTGCCATTGTTATTGAAGATTTCTTCAAAACCCACTTTGGCATGTCTGGAGTTATGGTCTATGGAGCACATAGAGTGCGGAAGCAAGGAGCTCCTCGCTCGGGAGAACGGCCAATTGTATGCACCATGCCGGATGAGACCAAGCGAAAGATTATCCTTGATAATAGTTGGATCTATTTGAGGGATACAAAATGTTTTGTATGTGATGATCGCACTATTAAGCAACAAAATATGCGTCGCAAGGCATATGAGGAAAAGAATAATAAAAACAAGGAGATCTCTCATGAAGAAAATGTGCCCAAGGAGGAGGCAAGTCTCTCAAGCAAATAGGGATGCGTGACCTATGAGACCGAGTTACAATTGAAAATATGCTTTTGGAATTGTAATGGATACCCATGGAATGCGGGGGTTGGCATTGATGAACTAACAAGCAAAGCCGATGTTGTACTTCTTGTTGAAACTTGGGAGCATGATACACAAAGGATTAACGGCTTGGAGGATTACAATGTACATTCATTGATGTGGTCAAAGAATCTCAAGCAACGAAGAGGACAAGGAGGGTTAGCATGTATGGTTAAGAAAGGATTGGAAGATTTTGTATCAATTGTGAAATATGACAAGTACAAACGTTATGTATGGCTGAAAATTATGACACCAAAAAGAGCACCCATTTTTGTAGCCGGTTGCTACATTCCTCATCATGATTCTCCCTTTTATGCTTGCATGGATAGAGATCAACCATTTTCTGATTTGGAAGAGGACATTGCTTATTTCAAAGGTGAAGGTGATGTTATTGTATTTGGGGATATGAATGCTCGTACAAAAACATTGCAACATGATACTCAACAATGTGATATGCCATACATTTCAAGGGAGTTGGAGGAAGTTCACTTGTATGATCGTACTTCAATGGATGAGAAAGAGCCGGATCACTATGGAAAGTTACTTTTACACATGTGTAATAGCACGGGTATGCTCATTGCCAATGGTGTATCTTTGTGGAGTGGAACCAATGGATTTACATGTAGAAGACATAATGGGGATAGTGTGATTGACTATATGCTACTCTCTGAAGCCATCATGTATCGCATAAAGAGTTTTATGTTTGGTCAATGGACCCCGGAATCCGACCATCGCACCTTATGTATTGACCTTTCATGTGGAGAAACAACTAAGCATGATAATCTCAGCCAAAGGAAAGAGAAGTTATCACTATGTATGGATTTCAAACGGGCACCAATGTACATTGAAATGGTTGAGCAAAAATTATGGATGACAAAGCTTCAATGTGATGCACCATTGGAAACTAAATGGGAAGCTTTCAAGAAAGCTATTTGTTCTTGTGCGGAAGAATGCTTTGCCATAAAGCATCTCCATGGTATCAACAAAGATAGATCACGCAAAAGGTGGTTTGATAAAGAATGTCAAGATGCTCGAAAGTCCTTGATAAAGCTTGATGCAACTATGGACAAAGACAACTATCAAAGTCATTTGCATACATACAAGGCATTGATTCAAAAGAAGAGAAGAAGATGGGAAGTAAAGCAACAAGAATTTCAAGTCCAAGAAAAGGCACATGCATGTGGAAGATTTTGGAGAAACTTGAGAGGCAAGCGGGTTGAGAATTTTGGTAACTTGAGTCTAGTGGATATGTACACACATTGTAGGCAATTATATGAGCAAGAAAGTACTGAAAAAATGCCATTTTATGGTTCACTCCCATGTATGCCGTCTTTTTTTACTATTGAGGATGTATACAGTGGGCTTGAAAAGTTGGCCACTCGCAAAGCGGGAGATCTTCAAGGTATCAAGCCGGAGATGATCAAATGGACGGGAGATTTTACCCATGAGTGGATGTGTGATATGTTCAACCTTGCACTTCAACATGGTATGCCTTATGATTGGAGTACTAATTGGGTTAAGCCTTTGCATAAAGGAGGGGATGTAAAGAATGTAAGCAACTACTGGACTATAATGATTGGGTCTCTTATGGCAAAGTTGTTTGGGTGCATAATGGAGATGAAATTGAGTGATTGGGCTGAAGAGAATGACAAGCGTGCAAAGGGACAAGCGGGTTTTCGTCGATGCCACAGCACCATTGATCATCTTGTCACTCTTCGTGTTCTCATGGAGGAAAGTCGGTTGAAAGGCAAGCGATTGTATTGTTGTTTTGTGGACTTTAAGAAAGCTTTTGATATGATTCCACGTAACAATTTGTGGAGACGGATGGAAGAACTCCAAGTGCCAAGTGAGTTTATGCTTGCGGTTTCTCGAATCTATGAGAAGGTGATTTGTCAATTGCGCATGGGAAGAGAAATTTCAGAAATTTTTGTAAGCACTATTGGGGTTAAACAAGGATGTCCATTGTCACCAACTCTCTTTGGTCTATGCATCGATCAATTGGAACAAATGGTACTTGACTTTATGCAAGAAGAAGGCATTGAAGAGGTCACTATTTGCAATGCGGTAGTCATGCTTTTGTTGTATGCGGATGATGTAGTGCTTCTAGCACACACTTTAGAAGATGCACAAAAGCTTATGGTTGTCCTTGAGAACTTTTGCTTGCATAGTGGGCTGATTGTAAATGAATCCAAAACAAAGGTTATGCTTGTGAAAACCAACCATAAGGAGAAGCCATCCATTGTGTACAACAACGAGACACTTGAAGTTGTTGAGAGCTTTAAGTACCTTGGCCTTGAGGTTCCATCCAATCACAAGTGGCATGAATGTGCTATGCGTCGTTTGGAAGCAGGAAAGAGAGCATATTATGCATTTGAGAACATGTGTAATGCGGGAAACATCAAGTGTTGGGTTCTCAAGAAGTATCTTTTTGATGCATTGGTGACACCGGTTCTTCTTTATGGAGTTGAAGTGTGGGGCGGGAGCATCTCAAAGTCTACTTGGAAAGAGTTTGAGAATGTTCAAAAGCGTTTTCTTACAAACTTTCTCCAAGTTAAGACACAAACACCATATATGCTCCTACTTCTTGAGTCGGGATCTCTTCCAATTGAGGTTATGGGCATGGAAAGGGTTGTGGAGTACATGATAAAGATGCGTCAAAACCCCTCACATCGACTTCCTACAATTGCATGGGAAGCAAGCAAAAAAGTTCAAAAGACGCATAAAAGCAAGATCTTGAGCACGGGATGGATGCGAGACATAAAGAAGTGGTTTGGGAGATGGGATGCATTACACTTGCTACATGATGCTTCAATTGACTCTCAAGTGAATGAAGCTTTTCTACAACGCCAATGTATTACGGCTTGGGAGAAATCCGGTGGGTCACGCTTCATACATTACACCACCTATATTGCCCCCAACTACAAAACCATGTTCTTTGCTGAGAGAGGAAACCGTACTCACACTTACATGCTTGAGCCTATTCCCTTGTCCGCGATACGCACTATCGCAGCAATTCGGCTTAGCTCCCATTTCCTTCGATGCGAGATAGGACGTTGGGGCAATGGAGAAGAGTCAAATCGATTGTGCACATTATGCTCACTGCAAGTTCGAGAGTCTGAGTACCACACACTACTAGAGTGCTCAGCTTTTGATCACATCCGAACTTGCTTCTCTCACATTTTCAGCCATAACTTAGACCTACACACTTTCCTCTCCCAGCCAAAGTGTGGGCTCTCCACTGCGACTCTCATCACTACAATTTTGGAGCATCGAGAGTCACTCATCAGCCATACACATACTACATCACATGTAACTTTGGTCCCATAGGTCATATTTGACCTCCGAGGACGATAATAAAATCTATCTATCTATCTATCTCTCTCTCTCTCTCTCTCTCTCTCTCTCTCTCTCTTGCTCTCTACTTCCCTATCTCTCTAATGATCGAACGAGCGACTGATCTAGGGAGATCTAGACGCCCACGACTGCGGAGGACTACACAACATCGACAAAGGCTGCATCAGAGGATCTAGCTAGGTCACTTTGGCTCGACATGCACAACGCCCGGTCAGAGTACTGACCATGGAGGAGATCTACCTAACCCAACTAGCTCGTTTAGCCGTTTAGTCCACACCCAGCAGTTTAGGATTCCATAATATTTTATTTTGTCATCTTCTTACTCTGACTTTGTATCAGATCCATCACATTGTAACTTTCTTGTCTCATGTCTCATAGGTCACTTTGGCCTTTCAAAGACGTTAATATAACATTTCATTTCATTTCTCTCTTTAATTTTTTTTTCTTTAATTTTAATTTCCTAAGCATACATTAATTCTCTCTCTCTCTCTCTCTCTCTCTCTCTCTCTCTCTCTCTCTCTCTCTCTCTCTCTTCCTACACACACACACCTCTCTCTCTCTCTCTCTCTCTCTCTCTCTCTCTCTCTCTCTCTCTCTCTTTCCTACACACACACACCGCTCTCTCTCTCTCTCTCTCTCTCTCTCTCTCTCTCTCTCTCTCTCTCTCTCTCTCTCTCTCCTACACACACACACACCGTGCTCTCTCTCTCTCTCTCTCTCTCTCTCTCTCTCTCTCTCTCTCTCTCTCTCTCTCTCTTCCTACACACACACACACACACACACACACACACACACACGATGTAGAGGTAGAGGTAGAGAGAGAGAGAGAGAGAGAGAGAGAGAGGTTGGGGAGGGTGGAGATGGACATAATACCTGCGCAGCAGGTTTCGGCCAAGACCCGAGCAGGCGAAAATGGCCCCTACGCGCGGGTTTTGCTTTTTTTCCCCAATTTTTTTTTGCGTCGCTATACGCGTCGCTATACACGTCGATATACGCGTGGCAAATAAAGGCCTTTCCATGCGTATATCGACGCACATTGCGACGTGTATAGCGACGCGTATAGCGACGCCTGCTAATGTCGTCGATATACGCGTGGAAAAGCATGGCCGTCGATATATACGCGTTGATATCTTCATTTAGTGTTGTAGTGGCCGGGGCATTAAATGAAGCCCAAGAGGTGGGATCTACGGCTGAGAAGCCCGAGCACAAAAGCAGAGGCGTGAAGGACCGTAGGATGCACCAGAAGTAAACTAGGACGCCGAAAAGTAAACTTTGACATGGGCACACCCTGTCCATGTTTACTTATCATGCGTTTGTTGGCCACCATGGTCAACGTATTTGCACGGGGGGTTGGATAAGCCATGCACCTTGCCCAGCACCCACCAGGCTTCAAATCCCGCACGCAACACCCCACACCCCATTTTTTTGAGCCCTCAAATCTCCTTGAGATTCGTGCGCGCACCCTCAGACGTAGATCCCATCTCTTTGCTCCCGTGCCCTTTAGTGCTGAGAGTTGCTTGGCCTCTCTCTGGAGCTGGCAGCCTGGGAAAATTTAGCCATGTTGGCCTCTTCTTCTGCAGTGCTTCGTGTGCTTGCCACGTCCTTACTCGCGGTACCGGACAAAATGTGGGATCTTTTTGTATGGCCGTAGGTGCTCTTGTGAACAGAATCAAATATCTTGGATTCTTGTTCAGCCAACTTAGCCTCCACTTCGGGTGGTCTTGATCTGCTCCATCTTCTTGCATATCCTTGTATAATCTTTCCTTTACCTGTAAGAGTTCTACCTTGATGAGAGGGAATGGCAGGGATTGTTGGTGCCATTGAGCATTGATTTAATTGAGAGTGAGTTGAGTGACGTTGACTGAGTGTAAAACTCTCAACTCCCAATCCATAGCTGCCTTCCACTGCTCATGTACCTCTAATGCGGTCTTCTCCTTCAGTGCATCTTCTTCAGGCTTTGACAGCTTGACCATTGGCACTGTGTCTTCCTCTGTCATTTGGACCTGAAAATCTTCTTCCCCACTGAGCTCTTCGGTAGAATGTGTCTCGAATTTAGCAAATGAGATCGAGGGGATTTACACTTGGGGCGGCTTTGAAGTGCCTGCCTCTTCCTGTATATCTGGCTTCCCCTCTTTGAGGAGCTGATTCGTTCTTTTCAATTCTGCAATTTCCTTGAGGAGCTCCTCCTCTCTTTGGACCTGCATGAGTGCCAGGTCTCTGCGTTGTGACTGTTCCAGCTTCAACTCCAGTTCTAAATCTCTGTTTTTCTTTTCAAGAGCCTTGTACACTTCATCTGTTCCCTTGATCGAGGCCATGGCTGGATTTTCTCTTAATTGCTGCAAGAAAGTGGCCTGATCATTAATTTGTTGTTCAGAATACTGCAGAGATGCGTTTGCTACATCTAATTGACTTGAATCTTGTGAGCTGACAGAGACGTGGTACGAAGTTCATTTGTCACTTCTGTCAGCTGCTCATCTTTCACTTTGCAGGCATCAGATAACTTAGTCAGGAGGTCATCTAGATCCTCCATTTCCTTCTGTTGTTTGTCTCGTGCTATTTGATGCCGTTCTGCTTCAGTCTTTAGCTCTTGTACTTGACTTTGGAGATCAGTGATGGTAGCCATCCTGTCGTCGAGCTCTCCTTGAAGAGCATCGATGACCATTTCCAAATCTTTGGCTTTAGTACTGCGGTTAAAGGTTGTTGAGCGGAGTTTCACTGTCATGATTTGCATCTACCTTGCATACTTGTTTACTTGTAGAATGACTTCATCATTGGACTGCCACTCCTCCTGTCTTGCAAGTTGAGATGTGCCGGCAGTCTCTTGTGTTGCTTCTTGCTGTGTTGTTATTGCTGGTGTTTCTATAGAGGTGGTTGCTTTTCCTTGGCCATCTTGAGGTTTTGAAACCTCGGCAGTGTTGTTGGCTGAGTGGAAATTACTGTTGTGGTCTCAATCCTTTCCGTTTCCATGGTTGCAGGCCTTTCTGCCTTCTCAGTCTCGGTTTGTTCCTCATGTGTAGTGGTTTGCTCTTTTTCTGTATCTTGCTCTTTATCAGTTTCATCCGCCGGCTTGTGAGTTTCCTCGGCTGTCTGCTCTGGTTCTGGTTCAACTTCCTTGTCTTCATGTTGTTCGGCGTGGTCAACTTGCTGTGTAGCTTCCGGTTGGTGGGTGAATTCAGAATCTCTTTCCTTGTCGGTCTAAGCTTCTTCATTGGTTTCTTGGCCTGGCGGTGATGATGGAGTAGGCATGGGCTGGTCTTGTTGTTCCGGCGGCGGTGAGGTGGGTCAGGGAGATGCCTGGCCTTGCTCTTGAGTTGCTGCTTCCTCAGCTTTCTTGGCCGCTTCTTTTGCCTCTTTCAACTTTAAAGCCTTTGCCTCTTGGTATATCCTTTCTAAATAGTCTTTGGGATCCTCGGCCTCTTTTCTTGAATGGTGTTTCGTTCGAAGTCCTTTCAAGTCGGTGGGTACCCACTTTTCCGAGTCTTTTCCCTGTGCTTGCCTAGTGCGCTGATACGCTTGTTTTTCTCTTTCAAATCTTGCTTGTTTCTGCACTGGCTCCTCTTGGTGGGCAACCACAGCTTTTCGCTTCATCTCTTTCCTCCTAGCTCTTTTTTCTTCGTTGTCAGAGCTCTCACTGCTGTGCCGCTCTGATGAGCTGTCATCTGATTCATCACCTGATTTAAATGATCTTTTACCTGATCTTGTAGATCTTGGAGACGGTTGAGCTGCCAAGATCCATGTGTTCTGATCTGGGGCAGGCGGTAGGTTGTCGGCCATGCCGATGGCATGATAGGCTATTCTGGTCAATACTTCTGGCGCGCTCAAGTATGTTATCTTCCCCTCCTTCTTGGTGGCCTTCAATGTTGTCAACACATATTGCGCGTGGTCCACAGGTTGTCTGGTGGTTGACTTCAGAACTTGTGTAAAAGTGGTGGCCACGACGTGATTTTGTGTCGTGTACCTTGGTGGCCTTTTTGCCAGAAAATGGAAATATTGATGGTAC
Organism: Adiantum capillus-veneris; assembly: GCF_014529385.1. Classification (NCBI taxonomy): domain Eukaryota; kingdom Viridiplantae; phylum Streptophyta; class Polypodiopsida; order Polypodiales; family Pteridaceae; genus Adiantum; species Adiantum capillus-veneris. The sequence continues at coordinate 80,343,222 of NC_140951.1, forward strand.
AGACGGGCTGGCTCTTCCACCTGCTTGTGGATGAGATCGGCAAATGTAGCTGCAGCTGTTTCCTTTGTAATGTGAGTGCCTCTGCCACTATTTCCTTTGTAATTACAACCTCGACCTCGTTTCCTTGGTTGTCTGAGATTTGGGCAGTTCCGTCTTCCTTGATGGTGGTTAGAAGCTCGTAAAGCTTTCTAAAAGTCTACTCCGCAGGGCTCTTGTTCATAGAAGTGTCGGAGTCCCAACCTGCGGTTAGCCTCTTTGGTTTCTGGCTTTGCAGCTACATCGTAGACCTCTTTAGGCAAGAGCTGCAACTCTACCGGATGCCCTTCTTCACCTTAGACCTGCCAGTGAAGACCGTGGTATGGTGTTCTTTCAACTGTTCTTTAGAAAGGTAGGATGCTTTTGCAGCTTTGACAGACTCGGGGTCCAATTGATACGGGGGCAGTTCTTGCAGTTTCTCCTTTTGGTTTAACTTCTTCTTGGCCTTCTCTACGGCTTGAGCCTTGCATTGCTCCTGTTCATTGAGTAGAGTGCAAAGTTAGTAGAGTTGTCAGATTTTTCTCTGGACTGTCCTTTTAGACTGAAATGCTGATAATCTTGTCCAAATTGCTTCCAATCAATTTTTGAACAAGCAAAGATGCATAAAATCATGCAAGGAAGAATTTGCAACCAAAGTAAATAATCGCGATTATTTACAGTTGGAAAAAATTTCAACTTTTTTGTAAACTTGGCTTTATAGGCTTGAAGTATATGCCAATTGCATGCTCTGAGGGAAATATGGGCTCATTTGAATGCATAGGGTGGAAATGGTACTAGATTTTGGGTTTAGGTCACTGAAACAGTAGATATAAAGGAAATTTGAGATTTTGATATCCAAATTGACTCAAAATTGGCTAGTGGGCTTATCTCATCATGCTCTTTGGATGTATGATGACAAAATATCCAAATTCCCCAATTTTGACCAAAAAATAAATAATCGCGATTATTAACTTTTCTTCCAAAATTGACATTTTTTGGGATGAATTGGTTCTAGGCATGGTATAGAGCTTGGGTATGAATTATGAGGTGATTTGGATCAAGAAAAGTTGTCCATAACCCAAATTTTGGCTTACACAGACTTCGCTGCGTTTTTTGGCAGTTTTGCAAGTAAAGAGGTGGTCATTTTAGCTCATACTTGATTTTTGGCATGTAATAGGTGTGTATGCATGATAGATGAGGTGAATTCACAATTTTCAAGCAAAAATGTTGCAAAAGTAAATAATCGCGATTATTTACTACAATGATAAAAACTTTGCATTTCACATAAATTTTGACCTAAACATGTTTCATACACCTAATACAAGTCCTAAATTGAAGTTGGTCATGCCGGTATCACTTGGTGCTTGTCGACTCTGAAATCATCATTTTCTTGTGATTACTCTGTCTGTTGGGTTGGTCGGTCAACTTTGAGGCTTTGGACTTGTCCGTAACCTCGTCGTGAAGCTACCTGTTCAATTTTGGCTCATTTGGAGTCAGCTTGACCTCGTATGTCAAATTTGACGCTTTGTAACTTTCGAACCGTTTTCCGCTTTTCGAGAGCTTTACTTGATGGATTTCTCCAAACCAATCATATACATTGTATATAAACCTCATTAGCAAGCCATCTGTGGAGTCAGGTCGGAATTCTAGCCTTTTCCAAAAAACCCTAATTTCTCTACTGGGGACCCTTGACCCCAGCCAAATGGTCATCTGATGGTATGGAAAGGTTCTATATTGTTAGGGCATGCTATGGTTCAAATCCCATCTGATTTGGTCAAGCTGACAGGCCGCTATGGTCAGTTTTAGGTTGTAGGTCTTCGCGCACTGCTCGGCTTCTAGGGTTTTTTCTAGGGCTTTAGACTAGCTACCGGCCGTACAAAATGGATCATTGATTAGTAAGGAACTTACCCCTCATGTCTCGTGTGAGACGACGCTGAAAAAGGTCAACTGTGGGCTCCGGAAATGACGTGCGAAAGAAGCCGAAGTGCTCTCTCTCCAAAGGCTCCAAGTGGAAATGAGGTGGTTTTAGCCTACCCTGGCTATCTATACCCGGACTTCCCGAACCAAATTTTGCCAAATTCCCCCGTTAGTTCTATTAGGTCGTGAAATCTATGTTAGGCTCAAAAATTTTCAAAATCGGATTCCTGTAGCTCATTCTGCAAAAAATTTACAAAAGTAGGCTTGGCTGCCTAATTTGGGCTTCCCGCTTCCATCTTCTGATTTCGTTGAAAATTTTTGTGCTTGTCCGCCTTGTCTTTCTGATCACCATCGTGTCTTTCGTTTTTCCATCTGAACTTCCCTGCTATTTATTATTAATTTTTGACCTTTTTATTTAAAAAAATCAAAAAATAGAAAAATGCTCTAAAAAAGCCAAGTGAAAATCCAATAATTAAGAAAATCCCTTGAAAAACACAACTTTATTGTTTTTTGTTGGATTTCTCCATTTTTAAGCCTCCTTTTCAACAAAAATGATGAAAAATACCCAAAAAAGGACTATTTTTTATGAATATATGATAGTATATACACTATTTACACTCATCGGGAAGATATTATCAGTGAATTTTTCCTTGTTGATGAATTATAAGGGCATTATTGGGTAATTTTGCAAAAAAACCACACATTAACATGAAACTTTTCCCTTCCTCTCCAAACATTGCCCTTCGTTACTTAGTACTTTAGTACTTAGTGCCCTTCCACCCCTCCTAGATGGCGTTCTCCTGGACGACTGCGTGCATGGGTTAAACAATTGTGTCTATGCATAGCCGTGATTGGCTCTACCATGATATGAAGATCAATGCAATTCAACTCAATATGTTGTGCAAGAGCTGGGTCTTGAGCAAATAACTCAAGGGTTTTTGATGTTGAGGTTTGCTGTTGATGTCTTCCAAAGAGCAAATCTTGTAGCCTTTGTGCTCTTTGTTTGATAGTACCATCAGGGTGTTTAAGCACGCTGATTGCTTGACCTGTTGGTAGCACGTTAGACAGTTGTCGAGCTTTTTCTCGCCATTGGTAGCTCGGTCTGCTTGGTGCATGGTGTTTGAGAGCCTGTTGTGACTTAACTCGCCACTGTTTGATTGGTTTCGCGTTGTGGAGAAGATAAGTGCTCCTTTTTCTTCCAAACTTTTTTCATGTTATGTTCCTTGTTCATAGATGCTCGATTCTGTGCTTGAATCCTTGGAACCGCCTTCTGTTTCTTTGGTGAAATTTTAGGCACCCAGATATGATTTGGTTTATCCACAAGTTGTGCTTTTGGTACCCAAATTTTCCTGACTCCTTGCATGCTACTTGTAGCATTTGTTTGTTGAAGAGATGGAGAAGATTTGCTTCGTGGAGTGGTCTTCTGATTGCATCTTTTCCATTCCTCTTTGCTTGGTGCAATAGGAACAATGAGTTTCCCTCCTTTAAGTGATAGCTTTAGCTGATTCGTATCCCAATCTGGTACTCCTTTGTAAGTACGCATCCAAGGAATGCCAAGAATCATCGTCTCGTTCATGTGTTCATCTGGCAAGCATACAAATTGATGCGGACATGAGCATCCATGTACTACCACATTCAAGTTGACTACTCCTAATGTTGGAGTTGGATTCTTGTTGCATCCTTTGATTGTCGTTATTCCTGCGGTCAATGCTTGACTTGTTTCTTTCCTGTATGTGGAATAACTGACTGCATTCACTCTAGCTCCTGTGTTTACCAAAGCATTGGTGCTATGATTGTTGAGCTGTACTTTGATGCGCAGATCCATTCCATCTAACAAGTCTTCATCTGTTGAAACTGCGTCTTTAGGTAATTTCCATTGTCGATCATCTAGTTCCAAAGTGTTGATGGGAATCGGTATCTGTTGATTCTTGAGAGCAGCTTTACGCTTGAGCACCCGAAGTCTAGCTTCCTCTTGGGCGTCATCAATAACCTGTTGTCGCTTCATCTTCCTTTGTTTGGCTGCATGCATCCTCTATCAATTCATTGGTTAGTGGCAAAATGTATTTCTTTAAACAACATCCACTAATCCAATTAGCCATTGGTTCACCATCTAAAGTTGACAATTTTACTGCTCCACTTGGAGATACATCTTCAATGATAAATGGTCCATTTCCCTTTTTCTTAAACTTGGGAATGTGTTGCTTAGGGAATAGACTAGAACTAAGTACCCTTTCTTGAAAATTTGGGTAATTAAGTGGGAATCAAAACACTGTTTTTGTTTCCGCTTTTGTGCATAGATATAAGCTACAGCAGTTAGCCTTTGCTCGTCTAGCTTTTCCAAATCTTCAAGTCTTTCTGACAATTCATGTCCAGTCCACTCAAGAGTCTGTGCTACCCTTAATGTCGGCAATAGAAATTCTATTGGCAGTATTGCATCAAGACCATAAACAAGGTTAAAGGGTGTGGCATTTAAAGCTGTTTTGAATGAAACTCGATAAGCCCATAGAGCAGCATGGAGATTCATTTCCCAGTCTGTCCTTCTTGAACTAACCACTTTGGTCAGTACCGAGCTAAGAATTTTATTTGTATGCTCAGCTTGTCTGTTAGCTTGTGGGTGATAGGGAGAGGATTTGTTATGGATAACCATAAACTCATTAAGCAAATATTCTATTACCTCGTTGAGGAAATGAGTTTTCCGATCACTGACAATCTCTATTGGCAGTCCACACCTTACGAATACATACTCATATAAGAATGCAGCAGTGGTTCTGGCATCATTCTTTTGGGTTGCTTTAGCCTCGACCCACTTGGTCAAATAGTCCATAGCTACAATGATATATTGAGCTTGGGTTATATAAGCAGGTGGCTGTATCGGTCCAACAAAATCTATACCCCATTTTGAGAAGGCTCTAGCCCCCATCATTGGTCTTAAGGGCATGTTGTCTACTCGTGTTGGCATTTTTGCTCGTTGACAAGCATCACACCTTCGAACATATTCTTTGGCATCTGCAAAAAGTGTTGGCCACCATATGCCTGCCATCAAGATTGCTCTTGCGGTGGTCTCACTAGAAAAGTGACCTCCACCTAATCCAACATGTGCTTGTTCTATAATCGGAATATACTCGTTTTCATTTGCACAAAGACGCAAATGGTCGTCTTTACCTCTCCGTTACAATTGGTTCCCAATGAGAGCATAGTCTCTTGCTTCCGTTTCAATTGCTCTTTGACGTCGTTTACTCATATCCTCAGGAAATGTTCATCTCGATAATTAAGTAACCAGATAGTTACTCCACTTAGGAACATGTGACATTTGAAACAATGTTACATGAGGAATGGGTGGTTGTTTCTGACATTGAGGGCAATATTTTACAAAAGATCGAACATCTCTTCTCATAGTCGGCCAAAATACTCCAAGTCTTAAGATTCGTTGCATAGTTTGGTCTTCCGCAAAGTGAAGTCCTACTATGGTAACATGTGCTTGACCTAGGTATTGATCCTTTTCTTCAGGATTAATGCATAAAAGCAATATCCCATCTCGATTTCTTTTATATAGCCTCCCAGCTAGTAATTGATACATAGCCGATTGCTCGATTAAATCAATTGTGATAGGAAGTGGTGAATCCACTTGAGCCATTGTCATCAATGAAACAATTTTTTCAGACCATCTAGGTATCATTTCCACGGAGAACAAATAGGCATCTGGTAGATCATCATCTACCCCTTTAGGTGATTCCCCTGAAACAATCCTGGACAAATGATCTGCTCGTTGATGTGTAGTGCCTTTTTTCAACCACAGTGAGTCAAATTCGAGAAGAATGATGAACCCTCTCACTATTCTTCCTGTGCTGCATGGCTTGTTGACCAAATATAACAAAGCTTGTTGGTCCACAAAGAATACAAACTTGTTGGCCAATAGGTAATGTCTATACTTTTTAATGGCATAGATCATTCCTAGTCCTCTCTTTCAGTGGTGGTGTAGTTCTTTTCTGCCATATTTAATTGTCGGCTAGCATAAGAAATAGGAAAGTCAAATTTTCCATCTCCTAGTTGGGCTAGTATACAACCAATAGCAAAGTTTGAAGCATCTACATGTACGTGGAATACTTTATCCCAATCGGGTGCTTTCAATATTGGAGCTGAGGTGAGAGTTTGCTTAAGCTTCATGAAGGATTCTTCACATGCCTTGGTCCATTCAAAGTGTGTAATCAAGCTGTACATCCGGGTTTTGCAATTATAGCATACATGTAGATAAACCGTCGGTAATATCCACAATGTCTCATGAAGGCTTGTACCCCTTTGACTGTTGTTGGTCTAGGCAAATCAGCAATGACATGAATCTTTTCAATATCGGTAGCTATGCCATTTTTAGACACTATATATCCAAGGATTTTCCCTTGTCTTCCTATGAATGTGCACTTTTCAGGGTTTAAGCAAATCTTGTAGAGTCTACATCTCTCGAATACCTTTTTGAGGTGTTCAAAATGATTAGCTCGAATTGACGAATGTACGCATAAATCATCCATGTATACTTCCAAGAATTTTCGAAGATACTCTTTGAAAGCATGGCTCATCAATCTTTGAAATGTGGCTGGAGCATTAGTTAACCCAAACGGCATAACCCGATAGGCAAATATACCCCATTCTGTTGCAAAAGCAGTTTTATGTTGATCTTTTGGGTCAACCGAAAGTTGATTGTATCCCGAAAAGTCATCTAAGAAGCTGTAAGCTTCTTTTCCTGCCACTCGTTCTAAAACATGCTCAGTTATCGGAAGAGGAAAGTTGTCTCTAATGGTAGCTGCATTTACTTTTTTTAAATTAACGCACACTCGTAATTTCCCATTCTTCTTAGGTACTACCACAATTGGAGACACCCAATCAGTGTGTTCAATTTTGTAAATGAATTCAGCTTCCTTTAGTTTTTCAATCTCTTCTTTGATCTTCCTGGCAAATGTTTCGTTATAAGTGTATGGTCTCTGTCTACTTGGTTTCGCATCATCTCTTATGGGTATAGTATGTGGACAGATTTCTGGATTAACACCCTTGAGATCCTTATAAGACCAAGCAAAGATATCCAGGTATTCCTAGCTTAGCAAAAGCTTTTCTTCTTCTTCTGTTAGGTCATTTGCAATGTAAGCTGATCGAGGCTCTTCTCCTGGTTCAGCCAAATCTACCCTTTTAGCATTTTCAGGTTCTTCATAAGACTCGCCTTGTTTCCTTAGTTCCCTAACAGGTTGTTCAATTATGATTTTCTGATCTTGGAGAGTATACTTTTTGTAGTGGGATGGAACATGCATTACATCCTTACCATCCTCTTCCGTGGTTTCCATTTCGATGGTGTATATCTCCTTTAGAGCTTTTTTCAACTCTTGATATTTCTTTTTCCGCTCGACTCTAGTCATGAGTGGTTTTTTATCCTGATGTTCTTCATGAGTACACTTCCTTATTTTTCTCGATGTCTGAGACATTTTTGAGTCTCCGTTTGAAGGATATCTACCAGTTGTTTTGTCCTTGACACAATCACTAGCATCTATCTGCATCAGGAATTGTGTTTTACTGGAGACTGATGGCATAGGTCGTGCTTTCACAATTTTAGTGTCTCTCTTTCTTCTATACCATTTTTGTCTTCTTGATTTCTGGTTTGGAAAGTCAAAAAAAATTCCTACCCTCCCTTTAAGAGTAATTGAGCCCTCATATGTTCTTTTTCGGATCCCGAATCTTCTGAGGTAGCTGAGTGTTCATCCAACTCATCAATTGCATCGTAATAGAGGTCAAAAAAGACTTGTTGAGCTTTCATCAAGTCCTTTGTTTCCTCATCCTTGTTTTCAATGTTAAGGACTGACATCATTTGGATGGAAATTATGTCGTAGCCATCCTCATTGCAAAATTGAGTTGGCATAGACTTGTTCACGCATACATCCATTGTCGCTAAGATTTGAGTCCACTCGAATGGTTCAAATAAATGTTCTGGAAAGGGTTCAGGTCTGTAGGCTTTGTCAGTACAATCCCTTTATAGGATAATTCCTCTCGTCTCAAGCTTCCATTTTCTGAAGCTCCACACATCCAAACAGGAGTGTCTTTGTTCAACCAAGATGGAAGTTTAGTTTCAGCCGAAGAGACTGAATCAAACTCTTGGATGGGTGTTTTCAAGACATCTCTATAGGTGTGGTCTTTTAGATTGACTCTTGTTATAGATCCCACTTGCTTCAAGTACAGATAGTCGTTTTTTCAATCTTGGATAAGCTGTACCTGTCGCATGAAAGGTCTTCCCAATATGATTTCATTGTTGAATTTTTTTCCAAAGTCTACTATGGCAAAAGTGTGTTGATATTCAATTCCACAGGAGTTGACTATCACTTTTTCTAGTAGCCCTAGTGGTCTTTCAATGTGTCCGTCAGCCAACTGCAATTTCATTGGCGTTTGTCTAATGGCTGGCTGTCCCCAGGATTCCCATACTGCTTTAGTGACTATGGCTATGCCCGCTCCACTATCCAGTATTGCCATGGTTTCAATGTCATTATATTTCACTAGGAGGGTGGTGTTTCCTTCTTCCCCTTCATAATATTCTCTGACCTTGTTCGTAGGAACTGATTGAATCTCTTTGTATTTCGTTTCATTTTTCAAGTTTCCCAGATTCTTAGAGATTAACCCCGTTATCCCCACCTTCTCTAGGGTTTTCTGTAAATCATTCCATAAGTAAGGCATGAGTTTAATAGTTCTCCTAGAGTAAGAGTGTATTGGAGAGGTGTGGACATGATTGAATGAATGTTGTCTACTTCTAGGGTCTGTTTGGCTCTTTTTACTTGAGTGGTCTTGCAAATGATAGATTCATCTTCGTTATCTCCCAAGTAAGAGGGTAATGTTTTTAATGTCATTGGTTTAGATATTCCTGAAGCCTCCAATCCGCAATCCCCGCACAAGAACTGTAAATCCATATTCATGTCAGATGGTAGGTTATCCAACCAGATTTCCTCTATAGGAGCCGACTTTAAAGTTAGGCTCCCATCATTGATCTCCCTTATCTTTTCCCATAAGTGTCCTGGCCAGTCTTCCTCTACGAATGGAATTCCGTCTAAGGCATCTTCATTATCCGGCACTATGAGCTCTGGTTCATTTGTTTCAATGTGGGGTTCTTCCACCACATCGGATTTTTCTTTCATTTCTTCTACCGCAAGCTCTTCCGGTTTTGCAATAATTTCTATCTTGGGTTTCTGTTTATCCATCATTTCTTGCGTGATTCTTACCAAATTTTGATAAGCTTTATCTGCTTCCATGTCTGGAGATGGATAGTTTTTCCATTTGTTTTCCATGTTTTGGCCTGCTTTAAGTCCTACTTGGTAGGTTTCCAAGGCGGCATTGATAGGCTCAAAAATTTTATCAACCAGAATGGATCCTCCAGATTTCACGGTTGTTTCCTTGAATTCACTGCCAGTTTCTTTCAACTTGTCCTGGGCTAGAATTTTTTCCTTCTCTTCATTTTCAACCCGTTGTTTTTGTTTTCTCATCTCATGTCTTTTGCTTCTGCTCCTTTTGATTCTTTGAGAAGAAACTTTCGTGTTCTCCGAATCATCAAAGGAATTGTGTTTCTTTTTCTTTGCGTAGGCTCTAGTGATTACCTTGATTGGAACAATCGGTTCGCTCTCTGGTGAGCTACTAGGCATCACTTGGACTACGTTGACTCCAATTTTTCCCTTGTTCAAAGGATTATTAGGACAATCTTCCGGAAAGTTTCCTCCCTTTTTGCAACATTGTATGCAATAGGCTTCAATTGGTTTGAGGTTTTTGTCAGGCTCTGGACATTCATTCTTCCAATAGTCATCAGCACCACATATGACAGTTTCCTGTTCTAGGCTTCATCATGGGTCATCCCATGAGGGGTCTGACACCTTGATTAGCTACATAATACATTGGTGCAAGCTCTGGTGGAGCATAAGTCATGGTTTCCTCCATTGGTGGTGGGTGTGGGCTATACCAATCTCCCTCTACCATTACTTTAGATGGACTAGGCTCTGCATAGGGTGTAACATGCACTAATGCTTGTTCATCTATGACTCCTTCTGAGTGCATGTACTTTATAGGCACCACATTATGTCCTGGGTAAGGAGGTTCTTGTCCCAACACATGTTGAGGTCTCTCCATACCCATTGGTAGTCTTTGAACTTGAGCCATATTAGACTGATATCTGTACATGGGTTGTCCCTGGGGTCTCATGGGCACGTACTGAACATTCCCATCATACTTTGTTCTGAAGTAGCACTCATGGGTCTCGTGGTTGGTCCATTTACCCTCGATTGCACACCATTTTTGTGGCCTAATTGGTTGTCCTTGTGGGGATATCCCCTGTCCTGGTCCTCTCATAGGTGCTTTTTGCATATTGTTCATCATGTCATTCATCCTTTTTAGCATATCTTCTATGGCTGAGAGTGGTGCCGCAGCAGCCGTTCCCACTTGTGTTGGTTTTGTGGATGCAGTCTTCTCGCTTTGGTTATCCTTAGGGACGTCCTCTTCATTGAAGATCTCACAATTGTCTCCTAGGTCGATAGCATTAGACACACACGCCTCTAGGGTTGTATGCTTTTTACGATAGAGTATAGCATGAAGTTATTTGTTTAGCATTCCCTCCAGAAACAACGATACAAGTCGCTCCTCTGCTAGTATCTCCATCTCTTGGCATCTGGCAATGTATTGTTTCATTCGAGTTGCACAATCCCTAACAGACTCACCATGTTTCTGTTTAAAGCTGTAGATTTGAGCTACCATATTATGTTTAATCCCTGTTTTAGAACAAGCAGCTACAAATCCTTGAGCTAATGTATTCAAATCCATGATTGACCTTGGTGGAATGTTTTGGAAGCATGTCAAAGCTTTTCCTTCTAATGTCATTCCAAACCCCTCGAATTGAGTATGGAAATCGAATATACGCTCAGCTCTTAGCACTTGCTTAAAGCTTGCTAAGTGGTCATATGGATCCCCTGATCCACTGTATTTTCTGACCCATTTTTGAAAATCAGCTGGTCTGACACGTCTATTTTGTTCAACTCCAGGTCTTCTGGGAGTTGAGCATGTTCCTAGTCCTTCAAACCAGTCTGTCGAAAATAGTGACTCATGTAGCCCTGGACTGACCTTAGTGTCACCCATTTTTCTACGTGATGAGGTGGTTTTTGGATTCTTCACATTACTCTCAGATGATCTCTCACGATGTTCATCTCTCGGAGTGGTTTCTGGTCCTTGATCCAATATCCAATCCCGTATGGAATAACCTTGGTATTTGGTTTGTTCTACCTCCTCAGGAGTCATCATAACAAATTTTTTGTTATAACAATCCCTAAACAAGTAAGTTGGTAGATCCGCAGATCCCTTATCTTTGATTTTGAAGATATAGATGATCTTCATGGCCGTTAATTGTCCTGGTCTAGCATGAGAAGTCCACAAAAGATCTTTTATGTTTCTATCTTTCCAACAATAGACTCCGATCCTAGGATTATCCGTACTAAGCCGTTTCAAAGGCTTCAAGTCTACTTGATCGTATCCCTCGAATTCCAAAGTTGGTGGTCCTTCTTTTGCTGACATATCCGGGATTATAGTGTTTATTTCTAATCCCCATTTGTCTACCACATCAGGGTTTTCGACTTGTACATATTGAGTTCCGTTTCGATCCATGTACATTTTTCCTTGTTTGTTTGTCCTAACCTCTTCTTCGAACTCAATACCATGGTCATCAGCGAATAGCATACTTTTCGTTAGGATCCAAGTACACGTGGGCTCCATGACAATTAGTCTTGTAAAAAGAGAGTATATGCTTATAGCGCATAGTCGTTCCGGTTTTCGAGTGAGTTGAGTAAGAAGACATTTCGGATGTTGAATCTGCAAAAGTGTCCGAAACTTCTTCAGGAATTGTGTGCAAGGAGTTGCCTTGATTTATGCTTTCTTCAGTGGATACTCTACTGGTGTTTTCTCCAAACAGGCCTTGATTTCCTATTACACAACCGGATCTAAGGTTCATATAGACTTATGAAGCCCTGGATAGAGTACTCACCTTGGATTGACTTGTCGTCAATTTCCAACTGCAACTTTCTGTCAAGCCACTGATTCCTCGTCTGCAACCTGATTCCTGTACAAAATTAATCAAATTAGCTATTTTTCTATAAGGACAGTAGAGCTCTTGAGAACTCCAGTGATTGGTCTCTGTATTTCACTTCAATTTGTGCTATGACAGTCAAAATTTTGACTTTCAGATCCAGCTTAGCAAAATCAAAGGTCTAATCTGCAATCTGTAAACTGAGTGTATCTGTACCAATTTTGATCCGATTGAACCCAAAATTGTCCTATGGCCTTATATTATGCTGGTCTAACACTGTATAAGCCCAAAAGTCAAAATTGAAGTCTCTGGATAGCAGAAGTAAATAATTGTGATTATTTACTTTTGTCACTTTTTTGCACTTTTTGGATTGGTTTGGCAAGTATACAACTTTTTAAAGCCCTTGGGCAAGTTTCAACAAGTTTGGACAAAATTTGATCAAGTTTACCCACTGTTCCGTGTCCGCAGACTGTGATTTGGAGAATCTGGCTTAAGTCTCACTTTTGTGGTCCAAATTTCACCAAAATTGATTTGTGGGGTCTACTTGATGTGCTTGACCTTGTGGTATACTCAAATTTACAAAATCATCAAGTTTTGAAGCAGATGTAAATAATCACGATTATTTACTCATGACAATTTCTTGCAAATTTTTATCCCAACTTTGACACAGATCTATTAAGCACCTTATATTAAGGTCACTAGCCAATTTTCATCAAGTTTGGACAATTTTTGATCAAATGGTCATCAATTATCTGTCCGCAGACTAACTTTGCAATTTTAGTCACAATTTTCACTCTAGTGATCCAAATCTTACTAAATTTGGTTTGTGGGCTTATTACAACATGGTAAAGCTAGTGGTATGCCAACTTGGTCAAAAAAGTTCAAAGACAGGGCAGATGTAAATAATTGCGATTATTTACTTTTGCCAAAATTTTGCAAGTTTTTGGTCAACTGAGCATATACACATGTTTATCACATCAATATAAGCCTATGAATCAAGTTTCAACAAGTTTGGATAAAATTTTCCTCAATTCACACTCAAGGTTCAAAAAGTCAGTACAAACTTTAGTTTTTACCCAGTTTTTTGCCAGTTTAGTGATCCAAATCTCTTGGGCCTTTACAAAAGTTGTTTGTACACATACAATGAGTCAATGACATGAGTCTTGGCCAATTTAGAGCAAAAAGTTAATAATCGTGATTATTAACTTGAGGCTTCAAATGAGCACTTTTTTGCAATTTTCTCAAAGAGAGTTCTTTTATGATGTTTTTTCAGAGCCTATAAATCAAGTCAAAACTTAATTTGGCCTAAAATATTAAGAAAAAGTAAATAATCTGAGTTTTGATCAACTTCTTGAAATTTTTACCTGTCCTTGAGCTTACCCACTGGTTCGGACAACTCTTAGGCTTACTCCCCAGTTGGATTGAGTGAATTCGAGTCTTTTCGTGCTATTTCTAGCCGTGGACCTGAAATTCTACAACTTTATATAACAACTCACACTTAATTCTTTCAGAGAGAGCAATGCTATGAAATCCACCTCGGATCCTACTTATCCTACTCCTAGTTTCTCATACAATGGGGTTGTGGAAATGTCCACAAACATTCGTTTTCTTGTGTTTTTTATGATTTTCAGAGTCTTGATCTTAAGACTTGTCTCCTCTACCAATCATTCTCCAATTCCTAATCTAAATCTACAATCCTACAGTCTTAAAGGTACTCAACAAGTACGATTACTTCCAAGCTACCTCTACACATCAAAAGATAACAATCTTAAGCTATGCGGTTTCTAAAAGCGAGTTTTGAACTCTAGACGAACCTAGACGAATTTAAAGGACAATTACACAAGACGCTCGTGTTTTTTCCTAGTTTAGGTCTCTTCGATCCCCGGCAACGGCGTCAAATGTGGGACGTATGTCTAACCTCACCATCCTATCTTATTGCAGTATTAACGAGAACCACGAATAATTTGTCAAACCATGGGACGAAGCTGACTCGACTAGTGCATAGAGGTTACAAAGAGGTTGTCAATCTCTTGGAAAACAACTAACAAATCGCATCTAACTCAAGCTACACTCAAGTGACTGAAATCACCAAAAGCCAATCGCTCATCGGCAAGCAAATCACATCCGTTACAGCATCAAATGACATCTAAACGTAATGAAACTTCTAGGACAAATTTATAATACCTAAGCACACATGCCTATGGCCTCAAACCCCACTTTAGGTCAAGTTTCAAAATCGCGATTATTAACAGCAGTGGATTTTTGACCTAGTCGTTTTCGATCCAAAATGCATCTAAATGCTTAGCATTGATGCTTCAATACCCCGCCTATGCTTAGTTTTCGTATTAAAAGTGTAAATTCCCAGTTATGATGAAACTAGGCCGCGGATCGCGGCGACACCAAAAGCTACGAAATATTGTGAATGGCTTAATGCGTAGAGCTCTTACTTGCGGTTGCAATGCAACAAACGCATTCGCAATGTGACAACTGGAGAGGAAGTAGGAAGCGCGAGAAGGAGAGAAGTGAGCGCTGTTAGCTCACGCTGTGTATTTCTTATCCAAAAACTTATTAAAAACTTACAAAAATTGGCTTTTATACCTTAGCCAAGGTTTTTGAGTGGTCAAAAGTAATAATCTGGAGTTCTACCAAAGCTGAGAATTGAATGGCTGATACAATCTGAAAGCTTGTAGCCCCGGCTCATTAATTACAAAGTTTACCAAGAAAATAGGAGTTACAATATTCTCGATTTATCAAAATAATAATTGTTTTACAAGGAGAACTCCGAAAAATAATGTCTGCGTTAGCTTGCTGCTAACACACACAGTGTTCAATGCCGATTGTGATTGGGCATGTTGTACTTGTTGTTGGGCTGAACAAGGAAATGTTTGCAAGAACCAAATCAAGGTAATGCTTATGAAAGGCAATTCCCATTCATCATTGATAGCACGATGCTTGCTTATGTATAGCGCTTCGAATATGTCCTCAAGGCCTAGAGGAAACCGGCCCACACTTACAAGGACAAATAGTGATCATGAGGCATTAAGCCCTACCATGGATTGCAATGTCTTGGAAGGGGAGCCCCGCTTGGTTGAATCATCGACACACACGACAAGCATTCAACCACTTCGGCACATGTTTGAGGAGTTGAGTGGCCTAGTGGGGGAGGACAAGGTGCTCATAAAGGAGGCATGTGAAGTACTAAAGCGGACCCTAGGTCATGTGAACCTAGTGAAGGCATGCAAAGAGATGGACCAGGAAGCAAGTGCCGGATTCATCTCCATGGAGAATGGTTTTGAAAACTCACTCAAGCGTGCTCTGCCATTCATTGAGAGGAAGGGTGGAAGGAAGCACCAAGAACCCACTATCCAACCATTCACAAAGCCCCTAAAGCAACCCAAAGTCTCCATGCAATCAAAGTTGGATGCAAAAGCCAAGAAACACAACACCAATGTAGATTCATGTTGAGGTCTTTGTACCTGAACTCACCTTGTATGTTTTGTATTCAAGTTTTCAAATTACTTCAGTTGTGGCAAGACTCTCCAACATTTTGTGTATCTAAACAATAGAGAGAGAGAGAGATGGAGAGAGAGAGAGAGAAAAAAAAAAAAGTTTGCAACATTTTTATTGCTATGTGCTATGTTTGTGTATGTGTATAAGGAAGAGAGATACACAATGTATAGGAAAGAAGGGGAAGGGGAGGGGGGTGGGGGGGGGGGGGGGGGGGGACATTTTGTAACATGGTTATGGTCTCCATCACTTGCAATGTTTAGTTTTGGTACCAAGGCAAGCTTCATTTACAAATGAATGTGTTTTTCAAGTCATCACAGAAAGTATGGACACAAAACACACTCTCTCTCTCTCTCTCTCCCCATCAATCCACACACACATAGACAAACACAATTTGCTAATTGAAATGAGCGAGTAAGCATGACTAAAACTAATTTGCAAATCAATTTGAAAACCATATATTAAATAGGAGAGTTACAATGGTGTTGAATTTAAATGAAGAAAAACAAGGACGTTGGACAAAGAAAAGACACTTTAAGTTACATTGGAAGGTATCCCTTGGAGTTTAGCAGATCTCCTTTGAGGCACCATAATATTGATATTCTGAACCGTTTTGTGTTGCCTCTTAGTGTTGTGATGTCCCGTAGTTTCACCCACTTCTTGGTTGCACCTCGCCTCGGCACGTGTCACTTTGTGTGGTGACACGTACAATAAATAGCGAAGAGAGAACGATTTGCATGTGTAACAAATAGCAAGTATAAGGAATCGAGACTTCTGTGTTGTGTTCCCGAGCAAAGTGACATAGCATGCCTGCTCTCCCAGCGATGCCTTTAAGCCCAGCCGGTTTAGCCTTGCACTCATCGCGCTTGCTATAAAAAATGTTTCTATTTCTTGATTTGTACAAGATTTCCTTGTACTGCATGAATACAATAAAATACTTTCTTCACTTATTGAAGGTACTGAGAAATGCGGGTTTCACATAATGTGTAATCATGCATGAGGAGTTATTCAGACTCATGTATGAGCACTTTTTAAGACTCCATAAGCATGACTTTATAAGCAAGTTTCATTACACTAAATTAACTGAGTAGCCCACCCTAGAGAGTTTCCAACTACTTCTCTCTCTCTCTCTCTCTCTCTCTCTCTCTCTCTCTCTCTCACACACACACACACACACACACACACACACACACACACACAAATCCCTTAAAAATTTGCCTTTTCTTTCTACACCATTTGGAAGGGCAAACAATTACATTTGATTAAATCTAAAGCCTACAACCCCACAGACAGCCAAATCACTCTCTCTCTCTCTCTCTCACACACACACACACACACACACACACACACACACACACACACGGGTGAAAGTAATAGCTTCCTCACATACACTTGAAGGAGATAAAGTGTGCACCTCATCATCCTCCCTTCGCACTTGGATAAAATCTATTCCAGTATTGATATTGATTACTTGCTTCGCAATAACTTCTGGCGGCCACTTCGTCGGAGGTGGAGGGAGTTTCACTCGTTTACTGTTAAAATCTTGGGATATAGTGAGTGTTTGGAAAAAAGGTTTATTTTGAGCACTACATGAAATAAAGGTCGTTTGAAATTACTAGGAAGGAATGAGTAGTCAAGAGTCAAGATCGTAGGCTTGTTTGTTGCATCATCATCTGACCGCTAAGAATCACTCAACAGTCCTAGCAAAAGCTTGGCTCTATGCATTTAATGTGTGTGTGTTGTGGGGGGGGGGGGGGGGATCAATGGCTCGAAAGTGCGTGGCACAATCCCAAGGAAGACTAAATCCATATGGAGACGGACTAAACCTGGCGAGCACGAATATGAAACCTAGGTAATGAAAAGATTGGGACTAGAGGGGACTCCGCCGGCCGGTTTTGAATCCACAACCTCACGCCCCAGGCTTTGAGATACATGGGCTAACCACTTCACCCCTGCACGCACATAATGTATCCCTCCCCGTTTTAAAAATGTTTTATTGTAGGCCAACATGCTTTGCTCGAGTTTAGGGGATTTCATTTGTGCTCGGGTTTAGTTTTAATGTGACGTCTGTGACTACGATCGATCTGGTTTTGTGCGTGGACTTGTGAATTGTGGACCCCTTCACTACCCCTCATTAAATGTGTTGTGTTATTTAGTCCCGAGGCTATGGGTCCCGCGGTATTACTTTTCGCTTTTCATATACCAAATAATGACGTCCATTGTCCAGTCCAACTGTGGTGACAAATTTTGGCTTTTCCAGCATGTGCTTAAGACCTAGATCTCGTTGGTGTAAAGACGCCCTGCCCTGGGCCTGCCCTCTAGACGGACATGATATCACATGATCAATTTTCAAGGCACCTTTTCAAAAGGTCCCTTTTTGTGGCACCTGCGGCCTGCCAATATTTCTTGGCTTTCCTATATCAACATTATAGCACGTTGTCTATATCTAATTTTAAGAATCCACTTCCAAAGAATAATGCACTATTTGACTCCATTGTTTGAGTTTGACATGTGGAAAAACAAAGGAACAGGGGAGAGGGAGAGAGAGAGAGAGAGAAAGAGAGCGCTTGAAAGAACCTTGGTCCTTGTGTTTCTCTTCAACAATACTCCCAAAAATCTAAAGTTGGCCCATCTTCTTTGCCTACGAAAACACTTTACTCCCCATTTGGAATGGACTCTAGGAACCTTAATTGGGACACAAAGATTGCTAGTCATGAGAGTCATGGAAGGGCTAGACAACATTTTTATGCCGATATGTGAGTATATTATAAATTGTACGTATATTACGGATTTATGCGTTGTATATCCGTTTTATACGCGCATATCCAAATAAAAAGGAAATATATTTATACTTATAAAAAACGAGGCGCCGTAGCAGTTCGAACGAACTGTTACGATTGTGATTGCTAAAGAGATAGAGACAGAGTTGCTAGAGCTTTAGAGAGAGCAGTAGACAGCGAGCACAGCACATCTAGAGCGAGCCACAGAGCAAGTAAATTTTCTTTCAGTGTTTTTTTTGTTTTCTTTTGCAGTTAATTTGTTAACACTGTTGTTGTGGAGGTTTGCTCACACCTCAGTGTTAGTTTGTATTTTGTTTTTTGCTAGCGTTGTTGCTGTGGAGCTTTGCTCACACCTCAGCGTTAGTTTGCAGGTTTAGACACCCGTCCTTGGCTGTGTTGATCCTCGAGACACACTGCAAGGGGGGTTAGACTTTAGACGCTTCGTCCTTGACTGTTGCTGACCTCCGTGTCGCACTTCAGGGAGTAGCTTAGGTTGTACAATTAGACTTTCCGTCCTTGGTTGTTGCTGACCACCGAGTCGCACTACAGGGAGAAGTTAGGTATCATGCATCTTTTCTTCCTAGTTATTGCTGACCATTGAGTCGCACTATTGGAAGATTGGATTTAAAAAAAATAGATTCCTCGTCTTTGGTTGTTGCTGACCACCGTGTCGCACTGCAGGGAGAGGTTTAGGGTTGTCAAATCCATAGTCCTTGGTTGCTGCTGACCATCGTGTCGCACTCCAAGAAAATTGGATTCAATAGATTCCTCGTCTCTGGTTGCTGCTGACCATCGTGTCGCACTGCAAGGAGAGGTTTAGGATTTTTAAATCCATTGTTCTTGGTTGTTGCTGACCATCACGTCGCACTACAAGGAGATTGGATTCAATAACTTCCTCGTCTCTGGTTGTTGCTGACCACCGTGTCGCACTGCAGGGAGAGGTTTCGAGTTTTTTAAACCATCGTCCTTGGTTGCTGCTGACCATCGTGTCACACTCCAAGGAGATTGGATTCAATAGATTCTCGTCTCTGGTTGCTGCTGACCATCGTGTCGCACTGCAGGGAGAGGTTTAGGATTTTTAAATCCATCGTTCTTGGTTGTTGCTGACCATCGCGTGGCACTACAAGGAGATTGGATTGAGTAACTTCCTCGTCTCTGGTTGTTGCTGACCACTGTGTCGCACTGCAGGGAGAGGTTTTAAGTTTTTAAATCCATCGTTCTTAGTTGTTGCTGACCATCGCGTCGCACTACAAGGAGATTGGATTTAATGAATTCTTCGTCTTTGGTTGCTGTTGACCATGTGTCGCGCTACAAGGAGAAGATATATATTATACATTCTTCAATCCTGAATGCTTTAACTATCGCGTCTTTCATTGCTGTTGTTATTATGATGCATGAAATGTTTAGATCTTTTACTATTGGAGGTTATTATTGGTCATGAAATGTTTTTGTTTAGATTTATTAACAATCATATATGTCAAATTTTTACCTTACTTATATTTCCTTCATGTATTTTCACGCTTCAGTCATGGTAGAGACAAAGTTAACGCGTCAGCATCGTAAAATTATTAGTGATGCTCTTGTTTTGTTTCTCTATGGAGCTTCAGACGATCATTTGCGACGAGCATTTGATCCACTGCAGGCAAAGTTCGACGATTTTGTGATTGAACTTGTGGAACATTGTTGGCTGAAGCTGTGTAGTGCATTCCCAGTTTCGTTTGACCCAGCTCTGCGCACTAATGGAGTGATGCATAACACAGTAAAGCAATTATTAGGCCAGATCACTAGAAGTTTTGAAAGTATGGTTCATCATGAAATCAAAACCAAACTTGGAATCAAAGAGCGAATGCAGCTTGTAGCACAGCTACATTCAAAATTGAAGAGCAAAGATAAGATCGAAGGCTCTTAAAAACTTCCTAGGATAGAAGAGGATGTACCTCTTTCATCAGGTGCTCAGTCGTCCGCTGTAAACCTGGATGATACGATGTGTCCTCCTGTCCTACACTTACTTGGGGAGCATTCCATCTTTCACTTGCAAGCACCCCAATTAGGTGAAGGACGTTTTTCAAATGTGAAACAAGTATCAGTGGCTCATCCTCTCTTCAAAGATCCCATCTATGCGGCGAAGATATACAAAGACCAAATAGGAAGCAAGCCGACATTGCAGATCGTGCTAGAGGAGGCAACTGCTACAACTGTTCAGCATTGTGGCATGGTATTGCTCCGTGCTCTTGTTCGGTATAGCAAAAGACCTATGTTGATCTTCAAGCTTTGGAATGGAGGTCATCTTGAGCAGTGGATTCAGGCATGTCATCATGATGGAAGAAAGCCTGCAATCAGAGAGTTCCAACACACATCTAGAACTCTACAGCAGTTCACAGACAACATTTTGCCAATATGCAATGCTCTTCTACAGAAGATTAAATTCGTGCATAGTCACGAATTTATTCACAATGATCTACACACTAGAAATATTCTACTCCATTTTGGCGAGTAAGGAGTGTATGCTGGCATTGCAGACTGGGGACAAAGTACACCATCAAACACTTTGGCAAAATTTCCCAAGCTACCAAATCTCACCCCTCAATGTAAAGCTCAATTTGAGCGAGATTACCATGGACCGCCCCTGAAAATATCAGCACCAATCCTCCTCCATTCACCAAGGCATCTGTATATATATAGTCTCTCCTATATTCTTAGGCACTTGCTTGCATGTATTCCAGAGCCCGCCGAAGTTCTCAAGCGCGAATTTTTGCGCAATGTAAACAAACATCTTGCTAGTGGAAAATCTCCCAAACCATTAGATAGACCTAAGATATGGGATTTAAGCCTTTGTTTGAATGGAAGTCATAATGTTGGCTACCATATTGAATCTGGCTTGAGACCTATTGATGATTAAACCAGTAATCAACTTTTTTGGCATTAATGGTGTCACGTGCGCAATGTTTTTAAAGTTCTTCAAGTTGAAGTTTTAAAGTATTTCAAGTTAGATCGCTCAATTCTTTAAACCATCTCTCTTTTTCAAGTGCTAAAACTTGTCTCGCTAAAGTTTATTATTTTGCATTTCAGTTATGGAAGATATTGCTCCTGACCAGAACGCACAACAGCCTAATGATCCTTTGCTTAATCTTGCATTGGCTCAACAAATTTACAAAGAGGAAGAGATTCGGGTGGCTCAAGGAGATCTCAGTGTTTTGGCTGCAACCCAACAAGACGAATCATAACTTCAAGGGGAGCCACTGAATTACAGGCAATGCAGATAGTTATGCCCGAATCACTTCGTACGAAACACATTATTTCGAGTCAGTGGAAATGCTAAGGCTTCTGCTCCCTTGAAGGTTTCAGATCTGCAACACACTGTCCTCACACGAAATATCCTTGCAAGATATCCAAGTGTACAGATCGCCACCAAATAATAATCAAGTGGCAATTTACTTTGTGCAACAATGTTATTGCTACTATGTATTGCGGCTCAAAGTTGATTGGAACGATCATCCCACTACAGGAGGTGTTGGGAAAGGGCGCCCAGTCGAGAAGATTCATGCACGGGAAGCTAATCAAGAAGACCCTCCTCGCAAGAGAGGTTACACATATTTGCCTGAAGAAACTGCAGTTATTGAGCAGCTTGCAACCCAAGGCGTGGATTTGGCAAGTCAAGGAGAGACCCCAGCCATGTTGCACACTCGTATAGCTGAGCTAGAAAGAAAGTTGGCATGGTACGAGGCAAGGTATGGGCTTGCTATTAACGAAGAAGAGATGGGCAATGCCGGCCCAAGTGATTCAGTTGGCACTTCAGAAGTTCGTGTATGTGATCTCTTTGGAGAACAAGCCCATGATTTAAATTAAATCTCCCAAATAATACATAGCTCTTTTTGTATCTTAAATCTCAAGATTAGTAATTAAAACCTCTTTTTGATATGTAAATCTCTGTTTGTTGGAACAAATAGACGTGACAAATGTTGTTGCAATTGTGTAAGCTATGTTCTCTCTACTACCCTCTTTTTAACAATGAGAGAGAGAGAGAGAGAGAGAGAGAGAGAGAGAGAGAGAGAGAGAGAGAGAGAGAGAGAGAGAGAAAGAGAGAAAGTATGGATTGTAAAGCTAAACTCCACATAATTTTGGCATTGAAAAATTAATTGAGAATATAGTACAAACTTTACAGCTCATCCGTCCCCTCAATCACAGGCACCATGTCATCAATTTCTTCGACATCTGAACATTCCGGATCAATATCTTCCGGGTTCCATTCCATTTCATCATCAGAGTTGAGCTCATTTGCAACTGCTTTGTGTGTTTGGAAGCGCCCGAAGCTTTCTTCTGTGGCACGTGTGGCTAACTTCGCAGGCTTATGCACAAGTCGCATGTTACAAAAGACATACACCAAGTCCGCATCTCGTTTAGAACTTAATCAATTTCGTGTTTTAGTATGCACGAAAGCAAATGAAGACCAGTTTCTTTCACAGCTACCACTTGAGGCGGCAACAGACAATACTCTCACAGCCACATGTTGAAGTTCCACTTTTTCTCCACCGTACTCTTTCCACCAAACTGGTGTGCTCATCGTCTTGATAGCATCTATATGCCAAGGATCCCCAAACGTTCCCTCTCTACTACTGTATGCTGTCTTCTGTGTGTATGCTACCTGTCTATCCACATTGCCTAATAGTTGAGCACACACTTTCTTGAAATCACTGATCACTTCATTGTTTGAAGACTGCTCATGCATCTGGAACTTGGGATCCAAGACAAAACCTGCTCCATGTAAAGGAGTATGCAACTGCTCCCATTGTCTTTTGACAAATGTCATCATCATGGATTTCTCTTTTCCTGCATAAGATGTACTATCTTTTAACTTGCGAGTGTCTTCATGCATGTACTAGTAAACCCGTCCAAAGATAGAGGCTTCTTTGTCCACTAATCGTATCAGATGAGTGAAAGGTTCTGTGACAGTAACTATTTTGTCTACATTTGTCCCAAAAACAGGAGAGTTTACAAGCTGATAGCATTTGGAATCAAGCCAAATGTCCCATCTTCTATCTGCCACTGTTTCAACAAGGGTTGCTTTTACCTGCTGCAGTGTGGAGAGAACATAATATGCTGTCGCAAAGCGGGTCACACAAAAAATCTGTAATTTTTTTGTTGGCAACTTTGTTCTAAACAAAGCGTAAGAAAATGAATGCTCTCTTATAAACTTCACCAAGTGGTTTGTATCTAGAAGAGTTTGCTTAATAGAAGGAACTTTTCCGAAGTCCTTTAAGAGCAAATTCAAAGTGTGAGCAACACATGGAACCCATGTAATCTCTGGATACTTTGCTTTGCTTTTCCAGTTGCTTTGTAGTTAGATGCATTATCTGTGACAATGGCTGTCACATATTTAGATCCCCCTGCTCTTCTAATCGAACGCTCATAAACACCAGCAAGATATCCACTAGTTTTTTCTTTCAGGGATGTATCGATCGCTTCAGGAAAGATGGCACCTCTTGGACAAATCAACATCACATTAATCAATGGTTTCTTCTGGCAATTTGTCCAACCATCTAGAGCAATTGTGCATCCATACGCCGGCACAAAATCAAGAGTTGTGTGTTGTAAAATATTCTCTGATGTTGTTTTTACTTTATCTAAATATTCTATATGCATCTTATTATAATCAGGAACCACAAAACCCTTCTTCGCCGTGCTCATTAAAGCATCTTTGAAGATAGGATTTCGAATGACATTAAAAGGAATTCCACATGCAACAAATGCTTGAGTCCACTTAAGATGGAGTTCAAGCAGCCATTGTTTCCCAAATGCCTGTTGCAAAGTAGGATCACTTGGTGCAGATTCTCCTCCAGTCCATGCTTCACTTCGGCTTATGTTAGCAGTAGAGCTTCCGGTAGGATTAGAGCTACAATTCCTAGCAAAGGATGAATGGCACCCTCCTTGACTTGTTCCTTGACCTGTAGTAGGGGTTGAGTGAGGGTTTTGATCATTCTCGAGCGTCATCTCGATGTCCCTAGCCATAGATGGAGCCATCATTTTGGGACCTCCCTTTTTTTGCCCTCAAGAATTCTCTTTGCCTTGAGCGCCCACTCGGGAAATTTTTCAGCAATACCTCTTGGGGGGTATTTGCAAGCTAACACGTTTCCAGGGATTTTGAAAACATGTTCTTTTATCCTGTGAGCATTTCCACTAAAATTATGGTCACAGGTCTTACCCCTCAGCTTTGATGTATTCTTCCCACTGACCAATTCATCTACGTAGTTCCACTCGTATTCTTTCACCATCTTCTTCAGATCTGCAAACTCAAACAGAACTAGTTACTAAATGCACATCTAAAATCAAACTCTAATACCATTTACATTACTCTATTCATCAACATTTTCAACTTCTATAAATTATAAATACCAAAAATAATTTTTTAAGTGTGAGCTTTCACTTTACACATGAATCATGATAAATAAATCGCTTAATCTATCTCAATAACTTCCAAGTGTGAGTAAACTCTACACAAAGCAAGATATTTTTAAAAGACCTATCTAAATTGCCTCCAAGTGTGAGTGTAACTCTACACGTGGCAAGCAACCAAAATTCACTACTCTGTAAATCTCTTCTAGGTGTGAGAATACCTCTACACAAAGAGAGATTATTATTTAATCTACCTAAATTGTCTGTAGTGTGAGTATTACTTTACACATGACAGTCAATCATTAGATAAATCTAATGACGTAAGTTACTTCTAAGTGTGAACATAGTTCAACACACAACAAATAACTCTTAATTTTAACTATTTAACTAAAGTTACTTCTAAGTGTGAACATAGTTCAACACAAAGCAAATAACCGCTAACTTTAACTACCTTGAATCACCTCCAAGTGTGAGTTTTCTCTACACAAGGCAAGTAATCGTTAACTATCTTACTTAACTTACCTCTCAGTGTAAGATATACTTCACACAGAGCAGGTAAGTCAAACTCCAAAGCCTATAAAAATAATATATACAAGCTCTAAATTTTCACTAGAAAAAATATCTATATTTAAACTAGCATTTTTATATTTTTCTTCGTGTTGTAAGGCTCACCTATAGGTGAGATGAGGGAAGAGAGATCAATGGAATGAGCAAAACGGTCCGTTTGAGCGTCTATAAACAAATTTATATCGATCTAATTAATATTTCGATCGAAGTATGATTTCGATCGAACTAATATTTCGATCGAATTGCTGAGAAATTATACGATACGGTGTTTTTGCTGATGTGGCACCGTATAATAAGGCCGAATAAAAATGGGTGTCGTATAATATGCCCGTTTAAAGCGTATTATACGTACACCGTATAATGTACAATGCAACTGAGCACACACACACACACACACACACACACACGGATGAACGTAATAGCTTCCTCACATACACTTGAAGGAGATAAAGTGTGCACCTCATCATTCTCCCTTCGCACTTGGAATTCTCCCCGAAGCCGCGCCGTCTCAATGTGGTGATCCGGTTCATGGTGGCCCTTGCTCATCGGTCCTTTATCTCTTGCTCGTCGAGCATCGTCAAGCTCGATCTTGATTGGCGTAACCACAATCTGCTCATCGTTCTCCTTGCGCACTTGGAATTCTCCCCAAAGTCGTGACGCCTCAATGTGGTATCCGATTCATGGGTACCATTTAGCCCCGGTTCTTTGCCTCTTTCTCGTCGAGCACCTTCAACACTTGGTGTAACCACAACCGGGTCATTGCAATTCCCATGTCGGCTACAATCTTTTTCATCAACACACGAAGTTCCAATTCTGTGCGAGCTTTCGCCAACAATGTCAGAAAGGGCAAGATTGTGACATGATCCCCTTGTAGCCCATCGGGGTTTCTTTCCTCCGCAACCATTCTCAATGGCTAGAACCCATGAGGCCAGCGAGAGAGAGAGAGAGAGAGAGAGAGAGAGAGAGAGAGAGAGAGAGAGAGAGAGAGAGAGAGAGAGAGAGAGAGAGAGAGAGAGAGAGAGAGAGAGAGCAGCAAGAAGCAAGCCAGCAAGGGCGCAAGGGCTAGAGGGTGGAAGCTTTGCAAAGCCTGCGGAGGGCTGTACGCTCGCTTTTCGTTCTGGGGGGGGGGGTCCACACTGAAAAGCGCACACACTGCCTTGAAGTCTTAGCTCCCGCGTGTCGCATCAGCTTCTCTATTTTACCTCAGGTGGGTCAGCCAGCATGGATGCCACCTCGACAGAGGCCGATTTGTAACTCAAGCCCAAAGGGAGCTATGGTCGACATCGAGAGGAGCTAGGCCAGTAGCCTTCTTGACAGCAATGAGAGTTTCATCATCATCATATGAGCATCCTCTTTGCTTGTAGCCGGAGTAGTAGTTGGATGGCGGGAGGAGCTTGGCCAACAATGAGAGCAGTAGTTGGTCAATGGTGGGAGAAGCATGGTAGGATTCCAAGATGAGAGAGAGAGAAGATGTAGTTCGGATTCCAAGATGAGAGAGAGAGAGAGAGAGAGAGAGAGAGAGAGAGAGAGAGAGAGAGAGAGAGAGAGAGAGGAGGAGGAGGAAATTCAAAGCATCCAAGTGTTGTTAGGGGCAAGTCAAAAGCCCTCTAAGGGGTAATTGAAGGGTCTTGTTTGTGTGTGTGTGTGTGTGTGTGTGTGTGAGAGAGAGAGAGAGAGAGAGAGAGGAGAAATGTGAAGAGGTGGATGCGGTGTGGGTCAAAGAGCAGTTAGAGGCGAGTCAAAGGGCCAATCAAGCGGGTAGATCCCAAGGAGCACCTAAGAGCGCCTTCCCATAGGGTCTCCAAACTCGCCGCTAAGCGGACCTTCCCATAACAGTTGCTTTCCCATACAGTCGCCTATACTGCCGAAAAGGTCGAAGCAGCTGCTAGTCTGGTGGGTGGTTGAACCACCCCCCACAATGGCCGCCGTGCATTTTGCCCGGGGGGAGAAGGTAACAGCTTACCTGTTTACCGGTGACCTACACAAAGGGACCTGCACCGGCTGCATTGGAAGGTGGCGCGAAAGGCTGATTCATCAGCTCATAGTGCCTCGCACAAGGCAACCTTCTCATGGTGGCCACCATATATAAAACTGCAGGAGCTCCAACACCTCTAACTTCAAGTACCACGACAAACGGAGCGAGAAGGTGACGCGAAAGGCTTCTCCATTGGCATTCAACAGTGAGCGCGCTCGATAGGTTTCTCTCTCTCTTTCTACCTCCCTCTCTCTCTCTCTCTCTCCCTTTCAACTCCACAGATGCAATCTGGTCTGCACAGTCCACTGCCTACTGGAACTCCGTCTCTCTCTCTCTCTCTCTCTCTCTCTCTCTTTCTCTCTCTCTCCCACATGAACTCCATATGATCAATCGGGCCTGCACCAGAAGCTGTCTACTAGAACTCGGTCTCTCTCTCTCTCTCTCTCTCTCTCTCTCATACACTCACACACACACAGAAGCATTCGGCCCTGCACAGTCCAGTGCCTACTGGTAGAGGTAGCTGTTAATAATGATGTGCATAATATAGAGTAGTTAAGTTATTAAATTTGGATTGTGCATTCGTTCCTGTGGCAGACCGACTAGTCTCTGTACCTAATGTGCTGTGGGTTTGACAATTTGCAGGTGAAGACCTACCTCCATGGACCTCAACTCCTTGTGGCTGGATGACTCTCAAGAAAGTGTGCCCTCCACACAAATGGAAAACGAGATGCATTTCATGGAGGAGGATTGTGAAACGCCACTGCCACCTGCAGTATTGCAACTACACGCGGGTGCAGTGCATGCTCCTCGTCTTGTTCGCCCCCACGGAAGGCCAATACAATTCGGGGCTGGAGGGCCAACATCTGTCTTTACTAGTCGGCCAGGTTCACTCCAATGCTTAGCAGCGGCTCGTCCTACACTCCATGGAACTTCGGCATTGGCAACCAACCCTCCTTTCCAACCACACCCACCATAGTTGCAATCGCCAATTGCTCCAAATTGTGCGGTGGGTGGCCGGACAAGGTTGGCTCCGATTCCAGTCTCAAGTGATAGCAACACGCCACTGTCGAGGGGGGATCCAACACCACTCCAACCACAACTGCTATGTTGCCATCTTCTAGCAATGTGTGTCAGCCAGTTCCCACTAAAGCAACGTCCACAGGGGGACGTGTGAATTGGCGTCCACACGAGGTGATCATCTTGTTGGAAGCCAAAAAGGACCTAGAGGTCCGAATCATGGAAGGTGGGCTTCTAATTAGGCTAAAGGATCGATGGCAAGCAATCGCAGACACCTGTCGAGCTAGTGGCCTCCATCGCACTAAAAGTCAATGCAAGAACAAGTGGGAAAAAATTAGTGAGATGTTCAATAGGATTCGAGACTATGAGAATCACATTCCTTCGGGATGGAACAGTTTCTGGCAAATGTCTCTAGTAGAGAGACGCGACAAAGGCTTGCCGACCGATGATTTTCCTAGTGATCTCTACGACAAAATGGTTCAATTGTTTGTTGGCGATCGCAATGTGGATGTTGGAGCCAATTTGGTCGACTCCCATCCTGACGACACTGCTCCAATAGGTGAGCATGGTGTCCATCTCTCTCTCTCTCTCTCTCTCTCTCTCTCTCTCTCTCTCACTCTCTCTCTCTCCCTCTCTCTTGCGTGTGTTATGTGTGTGTATATGTACGCTAAATGCTACCTTTAACCTTGTAGGGGATGACACCGAAGATGCCCATACACCAACCGATATGGGTGGCCAAGATTCTGCTGAGGGCTCCTCCTCAGGGGGAGTGAAACGAAAACGTTGTCCGCGAGTGCATGCTGGGACCATCAAGGATCTAGTCGAAACAACCAAAAGACTGACAACTATCTACGAGGAGTCTGAGGTTGGTCGTGCAAGGCGCTTTGAGGAGGCTGAGCGTCGAAGAGATGCACGCGAGGAGACTAGAGACCGCCAAGCATTAGAAATCGAGCATGCCAGGCTTCAAACAATGCATGATGGCACAGATGCAATTTGCTCCTCTTTGGGCGAAATTGCGAAGTGCATTGCATTTATTCGAAAACCCCAAGACCCTAACATGGAGTAGGTTATCATCTAGGTTATGTAATGTCCTTGTTTTCTTTGTTTTTCCTCATATGGAACTTGTCCACCTTTCATTAGTCTTATCTACATTTCTGTCACTCTTCGACATCGGCCTACAGTGTTTTCACTCAAACACTATGAGTATGGCACAAAGTGTGGACAAGTTGTGACAGCCAATTTTCATAATAGAGTTCATTAATTTCTTTTATTGGCTTTCTATGCAAATTTTGCATGTAGAAATTACACCAGGCAGTAAGTGTTTGCTAAAAATTTTCATCTACTCTCTGATATCGTACTTCACAAGTTCCTCCATAAATAATTCACGTACTCTCTCTCTTGCTATCTTTCTCTCTCTCTCTCTCTCATAATGCAACCAGAATAATGCAAGTTTCCTCTAACTCTGTGTCTCTCTGTCTCTCTCTGTCTATCTCATAAACAGCAGGAGCTCCAACACCTCTCCTAAAGTGGAACACAACACACTGTTGCAAAACAATAAAAGGGCACTATAGTTGCAAATTAAAATTAAAAATAGACCAACGTTGCAATAAACCCTATTATGAAGTTAACAATACAAGGAATCTTGCGAGTATCCTCATAGCAACCCCGATATCCTCATGTATTCGAAAAGGACGTCCCTAGTGCATCCACGTAGCACTTGTGGGGTAGATGCTATTGTAGAGTCATCCAACAACACTTCATCATCTGCAGTTGTTGTCCCCTGCACTCCCAAGTCCACCCATATGTTGTGCAGGATACAACATGCCACAATTAACTTTGGTAGAAACTCCACATCTGGGTTTCGAACGCGTTGTAGAAGGTAGCCCCACATTTGCTTGAGGCGGCCAAACGTGCGCTCCACGATGATACGTGTGCTGGAGAGCTTGTAATTGAAAGTTTGTTGTTGTGCTTCATTCTCTATGACTGGAAACGGAATCACCAACCAGGGTAGGTTAAGGTATCCTCCATCGCCGATG
Organism: Adiantum capillus-veneris; assembly: GCF_014529385.1. Taxonomy (NCBI): domain Eukaryota; kingdom Viridiplantae; phylum Streptophyta; class Polypodiopsida; order Polypodiales; family Pteridaceae; genus Adiantum; species Adiantum capillus-veneris. The sequence continues at coordinate 80,373,501 of NC_140951.1, forward strand.
ATGAACTCTCTTAGTTGATGACAACCGAAGGTGATAGCGGGGCCATTGAATATGGCATTGGACTGTGCCAATGTATAGATAGACGAGTTTCGGAGAACTCGGATATCGTTGCACATCCGAGGCATCCCGCACATGACGTCTAAGAAATGCATGTTGCTATCTACAATACCCTGTAGTGTCATTGAGTAATTGTGATCCCTGTCATGCCAGTGGGTGTGAGCCTCACCTATCGGCAACTCCATGTTGATGTGCGTAGCATCGATTGCGTCGCATCAGTTTGGAATTCCCTGTTTCTCCTCAAAGCCGTCCTTTAGAGCTTGCCAACCTTGTGGAGTCCTAGGCCAACATATGATTGTCTGTTTGTGTTTCAATAGTGCATACACAAATTGGCGTAGCACTCGACACACTGTGGATTGCCCTACACCATAAAGGTTTGCCATGTTGTGCAGTGGACCGCTGACACCCAACAAATGTAGTGAAATTGCCACCTTCTTGCGCACGGACAATGAATGTGTTGGAACAGCTTCTCGTATTTGTTGTGGGATTGGCCGTTGCTGCAACTCCTCTGACACCAGAGCACATACATGGTCAAAGCAAGCTCGAGGAACTCTTAGGTTCTCCTCAAACCTCAGGTCATCTCCCTCTGTGAATTGGAAGAATGTGTGCCAGAAGTGGATACTGCGTGGTTTCACGTACCATATTCCTACTGCGGCGTTCTTTCGACGTCGCGTGCCATGAGCACAAGCCGTGATGCAGCTAATGGCATAAATTGCCACAGCTGTGAGATCCTCCTCCATTTCTTCGATTGATTCATTGCTAGACCGCAAGGAAAAGAAGATGGAATTCCGCATAGATAGCCAATGCTGCAATGCTAGGTTTACTGCCACTAGTGCCAAGCCGAAGGCGTTTGCAATCTCCACTTCGTGCATTGCTGGGTTGGCAGCATATATACCCTTGCCTGTGAATGGAATTGGAGTGGCGACCTACAAGATATTATGCATGGAAAACATATAGATCCGCACATAAACGAATGCTGGGATCGGTGAAGAGAAAAAATGAGATGTAGGTTGATGGTAGAGGTCGAGAAGATGCAGGTGATCTATGTAGTGGAAGCAGCATGTAAGATGCTGCTGAGTATCGAGCTGAAACAGTAGGATGATGGTTTTTAAAAGATATTGTGCAGGCGGAAAATTGTAGCTGTGAATTGCCGGCCTCTCGAGGGCTATTTCATGAGGTTGTAGTTGAGCGCCATACTGCATGAACTGAGGCGGGCAATTTTAAGCGCTATAAAATTTGAATGCCGAATAGCCCACAGCCAATTCCCGGTTGCCCCGGCTAGTATGGGAATGGCGCTTTTTGTCTGGCGGTCCTCTGCAGGCTGAGCGCGCAGTCTCCTGGTGGGCTTTATCTCCGTCTTATGAGAAGGCGATCTAAAGGACCAAAGGTAACCGGACAAGGTGACAGCTTAAGAAGATGATCAAAGTCAAAGGCTGGTCAAAGGGTAGCCTCCCAAAGGTGGAAAAGAAGAAGACAATAAAAAATAAAAATAAAAAAATCAATAGGGGCATTAGGGACATCGCTAGTGCACCCCCCCTCAAGAGAGCAGATGAAAGAGAGTAGCAGCCTCGCAAAGTTGCCAAATTGGGATGCCAGATGGCCAAATAAGATTGCAGATGCCCAAATTGAAAGAGGGCCTCTTATAAAGGCCATTTTTGAACTATTTTTAATGCTTTTTTTCCATATAGGCCTTTTTCCAGGGCCTTGAGCCGACGAGCTTGCAGAGAGCCAAGCGAGTGTGTGTGTGAGTTTTTGGGTGGGCTTCCTGTGCAGAGGTGTGCCTGCAAAGCCCGAAGTGTGGTTTTTCTTTCCCGAAAACCATGTGGGGTGCCATTTGATGTAAATGATTTGTATATGGTGTTTTGAGCAGTGGTGAAGCTTCCATGGTGTTTCTCTCACGTCGTTTCCCCTGCCCCCTTTTCTATTTCTTCTGCTTGTGTGTGCCTCCCCGGGCCCCTTTTGGTGTGCGGAATGGAAATGAGGGTGTGGTTTTGTGTGCGGCAGTGGTGTGTGTCTTGAAGCGAACAGTGAAATGCGTGGGTAGCTCTGGTGTTCGTGTTTATGTGTCGGTGTGAGTGCGGTTGGTGGCTTGCCAAGGTGTGTCGAGAGTTTCGAAAGTGAACTCTAGTGGATTGGGGTGTTGTGTATGCCCTAGGCTATGTGAGGCAGTCTGTTTGCGTGCCGGGTGTGTTCCCCCATTCCCCCTCTCCATCGTTTCTCATGAGTCATCACTGTAGACTCTAAAGTGTCACACATGTCTACTAACTGGATGCCAACAAATCAAACTATGGCAAGAAATCCTGGGAGAAATGTGGCAAAGTCTCGAGACTCTATAAACTGAGTAAAGAACTCCAACAAAATCTCAACCATAGACCATGCCAAATTGGCAATAAAGTGGGAGATAACTTAACTACTACACAATCATGGAATTCATGCTCAAATGCATCAAAACTGATGCTCACATATGCATAAAATCAGCTCCACAATTTACTATATCTGCAAGCATACAATATGGGACAAACAACTCAATCAAGTGAAATGCATAACTATATACGCAAGTAGTGAGCAAACTAGGTCAAAATGCATCCCACAAGAGAAACTGCTTATAAAAATCTTCAAAAACTTGTGACCGATAAAGTCTGTAGCTAGGCTAGCATATGCAATTTGCAACTCTCACTCCTGAAAGAGTGTGTACAAGGCTGACAAAACATGTCAAAATGGGAGTCAAACAATCAACCACTAAATTATCAGAGAGAAAAACTATAGATATGAATAAAACATGGCAAGAATCTGGAACAAATCCAATAGAGTTTTCCCTATAAATTGAGTACAAACTCAAAACATCTCAGCCATAAACAATCGACAACACAAACAATGCGTAAAATGCATCAATGAAGCCGTTTCAATAAAGTGCAAAACAGAGACTCAGTCTCTCATCCACCAATGTCATACACCAAGTCAAAAGTGACTAAACGCTCTCCAACCACGACAAAGAGAAGCAAGAAAAAACCTATGGACCGTAATCAAAAAGCGCATAAACCTTTTCAAGTCCAATCCGTATCAATCACAAATCCACATACAGCATACATGTAGCATAAGCATGGCAACAGAGCTCACTCCTGCATGAGTAGCTCTATGGAAAACTCCACCTGTCTGAAATACCTATGAACCTCATACCTACAAGCTATATCTAGCTCAAGCTATATCCACAAATGCATACATAGCATAAATTGCACAAAATTGACGCCCCGCACAGTCATACACTGCGTAAAAAACCGCATCTGAATGGGAAACAATCCAAAAGTGACATCCCAAAGCATCACTTGTGTACAAAAAATCAAGGTGAATTCCCTCTCAAATAGCACCACAATGTGCCATACATAGCCATAGATGAAAATCGCACAATGCTTTGCAATGTAGGAATCAAACTGCCAAGCTTCGATATGTCGAGGTTGCTGTAGGCTGCTGCAAAACATTCAGTGCTTAGAATTGCAATATTATAATACAACCAACACTTTTACAACATGCCAAAATCCCAGGATAGACTCTTGGATCACATATATCCGAGTTTGGTGTGAGAGATATGCCAAAAACATCCGTTTTTGGCCCAAAAATGTAGTACAAACTTGCTGCTGTTGTGCCTGCTATAATTTTGAGCAGAATTTCAGAAAATGGACATCACTATTGCATCAAAAATTTTCTAAAACCCCATCCTAGACTCATGGATCATATCTATTCGACTTCATATGACGGAGATATGCAAAAAACACTGTTTGGAGAGCCAAAAACATAAAAAACCGAGCTACAACACTTTCTACTCCTTCTTCTTCTCTATAAAATTCAGCAATGGCTTCTACACAAGCTCTATACAAGCTGAATATACATGGATAAGCTCAAATCCGCAATTTGGGCTTCTTTTGCACTACAATCTGTGTGCACACAATGCCAGCGTAGAAGCTTCCGTATACATGAGAAAAACCGCTCGCAAACCTACGATGTGCACACATTCCCAAGCTGCTCCCTTCTCACTTCTCTTGAATATATTTCCATCAATACACTTATCGTTGCAAAGCCGCTGACCACGCATTTGCTGTGCAGGCTCTGATACCAATTGAAGAGTGTGTGTGTGAGCGGTGCCGGATGCGGTGCGGTGTGTACGTGCGAGAGGGGAAGAGGGAGAGGGAGAGAGTAGACCACTGTGTGGGTGGAGCAAGAATCTAGATGAGCTACTCCTTCTTGTTGTTTATATGTACAACCAATAAGGTGAGTAGTGGGTGAGCGCCCATAACCTGGGCCACCAGGCAAGGCACAGACACCTTTACCCCAACAATGTTCGCCCTCCTTCGATGTATTCTTTTTCAGGCTAACCCGGTGCAAACAATATGCCAGGGATTTGTGTATCATTTTGTGATTGATGCAATCTTTACTGAGCATTTTTAAAACAAAACCATATGTTTGGCCACTCAAGGAGAGGAGACATTATGAGTAGAATTATGAGTACAAGGCTGCCTTCCTACGAATCTAGGTTCCAATGGAAAGCATGGCGGTGGCCCTCAAACAGACACTTCCTTAAACCGCAAACGGAGAACGTGTATTGTTAACATTCTTTTGGTCTCGCCAGATTGGTTTTGTCCCTTGAACAAGCAATGGGGAAAGCAATGATTGAAATCAAGATGGGTAATAATTGCGAAGAACATCCGGGGCCCAAAATGGCTGCTTAGGATGAAGGTTTTCTATAAAAGGTCCTTTGGGGAGACTTACCTACCGATGTAATAGATTTAGCCAGAGACATTGGTCCATATAGATCCTTGCAATATAGAACCGCTAGTGAGGACCTCGCTCACTTATTCAAGGCATGCCCAACGATCTATGGCCTAGCAAGGATGATTTGTAAATGGGTTCAAAAGACCTGGTAGATAGGTTTCTTTAAAAATAATCTATTCCTTGGTGGGAAGGTGTCCAAGAGTCAAGCACTACTGATCGTCACATAGATAGTTAGATTCTACTACTTCAAACATGTATGGAATGCCAAGAATCGCTAGATCCTTGAAACAACTAGGTTCACGGAGATTACAAGAAAGCCTGAAAGAGATTGTCGCCAACGAATGGAATAGGATGGTTGGTGCGTATTGTCTGGTTAGAATATGGGTATTTTCTCTATTTAAGGTTTGATCTAGGTCCGGTAAAGTCTCTCTCATGGGCCCTTCTCAATATCATGGGGTGGTTCCCCTGTCAACCGATGTATCTTTGGTCACTAGGAGAAGTCATGGTTCGGTACGAGCATGACTTAAATATATATATTTTTTGGTCATGTTAATATAATCCACTCACCATTGTGAGTTTTGCAAGGATTTTTTTTTTTGAGTAGAAGATTAGGTCTAGTGGAATAAGAAAACAAGGACAAATGATCAAGCAGGTACGATGGATCCCCTTTGGTGGTGTGCCTGTTTCGAGAAAAATCAATTTCACAAACATACTAAGGTTTTTTTCAAAATAATAGGTATTTTTTTAATAATTTAACTCTATTTTCTTGAATTTTCCAAGTAGATTCTCCTTCTCTCCCTCCCTTCAACCGGTTGCTTTGATTTTTCAATTAGCTCAAGGCTAAGCTAAGGCACACTTTTCTTGAAGAATGTGGTGTGCTCTTGCTTGATTGATGATTGAGTTAATTTTCATTCTCATTCGAATCATGCACTATTTTCTTTTATTATATTCTTTACAATCATGTTCTTTTTGTAACTTTTTAAAGTACCTTATGTTACCATGGTGTGGTCGTGATGTGTGGATACACTTAGGACCATTGGGGTACTTTTTCCCTTGCTTGGAGGTTTTGTTTCCACAAATTGTATGTAAGGATGAATGTTTCCACGGATTGTATATAAGCCATTCATTCTTCGGCAAGTCTTATCTTTCTTTTCTTTTTTGCCCTACTAACAATTGTGAGTTGAGAGAATTTATATTAACTCGAAAAGAATACAATTTACCTCAAGCACTACATGTGCCTTGAGGGGGCTAGGGTTCCAGAAAAGACTTGTACACAGAAAAAGAGCGATGATACTCCTACCCGCTTGATGTATTCAGGCCCTTTAAACTCTCAGATGGTATGAACACTCTTTTGCTAGTGTTCTTTTGACCACTTTTTCTTCCAGATTTTATTGAGTGGGGAAAACCAATCCAATTTGTACACTAGCACATTATAGGTACTCCGGGTCTTGGGAAGTGAGAACACTTTGTCTTTCGACCAATGCCAAGCTCTCCAATCTATTTTTGATTTACAGAGAGGTGGAAAGGAGGATGTCAGCACTTCCAAGAGTTTACTAATCAAAAGCCTTCCGTATATCCCCAAATTATGTTGCAACACCATGAGCTCCACATCCTTCTAGCAAAAGCTTCTATCATCCCAAATATGAAAAAAGTTTAAAAATCTATTTGCGGGTCACCACGACGGACGTCTATAGCATAGCTATCTGACATTAACATAATATATCAATACTCAGGGAAGTGACTCGGATGGGGCACGGAGACTCTTTGGGATTATCAATCTCAAGAAGTGAACTTAACAAGAAAACACACCAACTCAACAAACAAACCACCACTCAATGATCGGAAAATCTACCTACGTCCTACCTCACCGCTCTAGGTCATCACACAATTTCAAAACTCAAACAAAGTCGAAATGCATTGAAACTTTAAGAGGAGGTCTAAGATACCTGTGGACACTATCCTACCAAGTATGGTTGTAATTTGATGAGGTACCAAAATCACAATCCATCATGATTAAGGTCCTAAATATTGCAACAGAACATACAAGAAAGGTCACCTTATGGTCTAGGAGCACTCTCCTCTGGTCAAAACATAAAAAAATAGTGATTTAAGCACTCAAATCTAAAGATTAAGCTCACTTACACGTAGTTACAAACCTCAACAAAACTGGCAATGCTTACACTTAATTGAAAGAGAAAGGAAAGAGGAGCACAATGTAAGTCTCGAAATTAAAAACAGATTAACCAATATTAGTTGCGATGATTACAAGTTGGAGCTTCGTAGTTGCTTGAGAGTATATACATCAGAGCTTATTTCTCTTCAAAAGATAAGGCTCCTTTCATATTAAGGCTATTGACTTTTATACCTAGGGCTTTCTAAATGGCCAGTGGCCGGCTCACATGGACCTTTACACATATCATGAAAGTATTACAAATGAGGGAATCGGCTTGCTACTTTGAAATGAAGATTTATACACAACGTAGCTACACTGGCTTGGAAAAAATAGAGTATAAATGTGGTGTTTGGCCAAGTGGACGGCCCTTCAATCAGTCTGCCAACATTCCCCCCTTCCTAGCTTGTGTCATCCCTTGACACGACCATGTGAAATCTTGTTTTTAGGGCTGTCTTCAAGTGTGTATTCAAGGTTGCTCTCTAGCTTGAATTTTCTTTGTCATTGATGAAGCTCACCCCTTCCTTGAGTGATTCATGTCTCCTGTGCTTTGGTTGATGTGCCACGACCATGTGAAATCTTGTTTTTAGGATTGTCTTCAAGTGTGTACTCCTGCGCTTTGGTTGATGTGCCACGACCATGTGAAATCTTGTTTTTAGGACTGTCTTCAAGTGTGTACTCAAGGCTAATCTTTAGCTTGAATTTTATTTGTCATTGATGAAGCTCGCCCCTTTCTTGAGTGATTCATATCTCCTGCACTTTGGTTGATGTGTGTGTTGGAATTTGATTGTTGAGGCAATTTTGCATCTTGTTGCTCATTCTTCTCTTTGTTACCGCTCTTGGCCGTGAAGATGGATTTTGGTGTGTCTGCCTTTGTCGTTGACTTGATGATGGACTTGCTCTTAGTATCTTGCAATACTTTAATAGCTTCAACACCGTTGAGATCCTTACATTTGTTGTTGAGAGATCTCTTGTTGAAGTTATCACTGTTGATCGATTGGATTTGTATGCCATTCTTCATCTTGCCCTTGTTTGATGGAGCTTTGTTGTTGTCCTTGAAGGTAAGATTTTCTCATAGTAAGAGAGTGGAGACTTGCAGCTGTCACTTTGATTCTTTGATAATTGATCTGGGTAGCCATTTCCTTATTGCTGATGTAGAAGAAATTATACAAGAGGGTAGTGATGAGTTTTCTAGATTAGGGTCTAAAACTTGGATGACCAAAGGGAAAAAACCCGGTGGGAAAAAAGTGCCTTTGGTATACACTCTTATTGGAGTTGAGCAGTTGATATTGAAGTACCTGCCATGCAAGGTGGGTGCTTGGGAGAAAGAAAGGAAGAGTTCCTAATGCAAGTGCAAATTATGGGACACTCTATATGCATACAAAAAATTTATTAAACAAAAGTATGCAGTGTGAAAGATGGAGTGAACAAATGTAGCACATGTGATATCACAGAACATCACAATAGCTTCCACGTTTCCAAGAAGGGTTTTCAATGTAGAAGCTTCTACACTCATACTTCATTGTGCTTAGTGTATGAGTGTCTTTTGGACTTCCTCCTTCACTTCACCAGACTTAAATACATAGACTTTGACTCTTATGCTCACCTATACTAGCATGAGAGACACAACATAAATATGCTCATTTCTTCTAGGTTGAGCAGTACCTAGAATAGCTAAGTTGCTTAGACCACAGAGAATATTAATTGAAGCTTTGGGTTTAACGCCTCGCTCGTTTAGTGGATTAGTTGCCATAATCTAACTTTTATGCCATGTATTTTAACGGTGACTTGGAAGTACCTGCTCAAAGATAAAAATCCAATTCCATATGCCACCATTTTGTCGAGTAGATTGACATACTTTGGCTCCTCTTGACTTGGTTATCGTATATTGAAACTGCTTTATGTAGTCGGCTCTGTGGTTGTAGTAGGGACTGATGGAGCACTTGCTTTATCTCCCATGTAATGTGGTTGAAGATGTTTGTGGGTTCTTTGTGATTAAGTTCCCACTAGCGATTTTGAAACCCACCTTGTCTTTGGTCCCTGTGTGACTGTCCTTTGCATTTTCTCCTTTTTCTTTGTGAGTTGATGGACACTTGGATTTGGTACCAAGTCCTGATGTCTACTGCTGTAAAATCCTTGCTTTTGTAGTTGAAGATGAGGTATCCATCAAGAGGTTGTAGCAACCTTAGTTTTGACTAGCTTTTGACGGTGCTTGGTTGTCATTGCATGCCTTTGGATGGAGCCTTGTGCTACATGACTGATCTTTCTTGTTACAGATTGAGATACAAATTTTGGTAACCATATTTGAGTGTTACCTTGTGCTTTGAGTAGCTTGACTGTAGTCATCGGCTACTACACTGTCTTTGTTGGGTAGCTTGGTTGAACTCTAGCTTTGGTACCCATACTTGGCACATTGCTTGTTGCGTTGAATGTCCTTTTTGTTTTCTTTTGTGGTTATTATTTCTCTTGCTTGAGGTGTTTGTCTTTTACTGATAGCTCGGATAACTCTTTGCAAAATGTTTTTATTAGGGTGAGTAGGTCCAAGCTATTATTTTAGGATTTTTGGCCCAAACATTAGTGTTTCCTTCAAAGTAGTCTTGAGTGGTGATTGACTCACTTGATGTTACCCATCCTGTCACCTTTTGTTGTTGAGGTTGAATCTGTGCTTCATGTATCCAAACTAGGTCATTGACTATTACTTGGTTCATTCTCTTTGGCATCTTCTGGAGGCTTTGTCGTGATGGAAACTTGGGTTGATAAACTTTTTGTATTGATTTTCATTCCATTGTCGATGGTGTGGCTCTCGACAAAGAGGCTGCTTAGAAAGTTTGATGGAGGTTTGTGGAAGGTAAAGGCATCTTCCAAGGGTGATCTACTTCAGCATTTACTCTAGCTTTACCTTTTTTCACGATGATTGGTTGCTTCTTTTTTGTATGGACTTGAGGTGCTTTTGGGACTTTTGGTGGTGGTGTTGTTGGAGCTTTTTCTTCTGGTTGAAAGAAGATGTTCCTCCAGATTTTTGTCCTTGAACTCTCCAATAATTAACTTGAGTATGGCTTTGACCACTCTAAAGCTAGGAATTGATATTTTTGAACTTGTGTACATTGTTTCTTCTAGCTCTTTGATTGGTGGCTTTCCCATTATTATCCACGCTCCATAAGGCATTAGATTCTTTGTTGCACTGGATCTATCACAGTTGTACATGTGATTTTAAGTCTTGATTCTCCGCATATGTTGAATCACTGTTGGAGACACTCGATATTTTGCCTGGTCCTTGTGTTAGGAAATATGACATAGCTAAATAGATAGTAGAGTAGCTTACTTAATGGATAGAGATAATTTTCATACACGAGAGATTATAGAGTAGAGAGAGAGAGAGAGAGAGAGAGAGAGAGAGAGAGAGAGCGCACACACAATATACGTGGTTCACCCAATGTGGGCTACATCCACAGGAAAGCAGCCACTCAATTGCTTTAGTACTTCAAACAAGAAGTAGGTTATAAAGGGATTATTCCCTTAAGAGAGCTCCCACCTTGCTTCACTCTCACCACCTCAGACCCACCTTGTTGCATCAACCATTCACAATGCACCACAATACATTTTGTGTATAGAAGAGGCCTCCTTTTATAGGTCAAAAGGGATGTCCTCTCTCATGAGAGGTAGCCATGTGTAGCCGTCCTTGTGTAGACAAGTCCAAGTTGGACTCTCCAATGCACTCATGTGTGTGGCCGCCCTTGAGAAGACAAGTCCCCCTTGAAATTAGCCACCATCCCATTGAATTTGTCCATCGGCCACCGGTCATTGATTACGACCACCGGCCTAGCCAATCGACTGGCCGTTTTTCGGCCACTTTCCATCCGACCATAATATTATGGCAAAAAGGAATATTTTGGCGAGACTGATCGTGAATTTTGGATTTTTTGCGAGTGATTTTTCTTCACGCACGATGGCTTCTCCTTAGAATGGGGATGCTACAAATGTGCATTTTTAATACAAAAAATTACAAGGGGTAAATCAGGCTCCATACTTAACAATCTCCCACTTGGAGACTGATCTCCACACCAAACCTGTGGACTGCTTTCCATCCTCACTTCTTATCCTTGAATGCCAATTGAAGATGAGAAAAAGCCCAGCTTCTCCTTGTTGACTACCTTTGTAAACATGTCTGCAAGATTTTCACTTGTGTGCATCTTTCCTAGCTTTAGCTGTCCCTCTTCCAAAAGAGTGCATATGAAGTGATATCTCACCTAAATGTGCTTTATCCTTGAATGAATGAAAGGATAAATCCTTTGCAAGATGGATGGCGCTTTGGCTATCAATGTACAAGACACATTTGTCTTGCTTGTATCCAAGCTCCTCTAAGTATCTATGAAGCCACCGAATCTCTTTGCTTGCCTCTATCATTGCTACATATTTTACTTCCGTGGTAGAAAGTGAGACCACTTTCTATAGCTTTGAAGCCCAGCTTACTACTATACCTCCAACTGTGAAGATATAGTCAATAGTGTTCCTTCAAGTATCTTTGTCACCTGCCATATCTGCATCAACATACCCTTGCAAGAAAATATTAGTGCCTTCAAAATACAAAGCATTTGTTGTTATCCCTTTTAGATACCTAAAAATCCACTTCACAGCTTGCCAATTATCTTACTTAGATTGTCCATGAATCTACTCACAACTCCCACTACATGTGCAATGTATGGCCTTGTCCAGACCATAGCATACATTAGAGAACCTACCGCTGTAGCATATGGAACTTTAGAGCTATAGGCTATCTCCTCTTGTGTCTTTGGATTGGTTAGTTTAAAGTGACTAGCTAAAGGTGTAGAAACCAATTTTTTTATCTTGCATTGCAAACCTTTCTAGTACCTTCTTGATGTAATCCTCTTGAGATAGCTTTACTGTCTTTTTTGTCCTATCCCTTGATATCTTCATACCAAGTATCCATTTTGCAACACCTAAATCTTTCAGTGAAAAAGATTTAGATAAATCCTCTTTTAGGTCTTTGATATCCTGCATACTAGCACTTGCAATCGGCATGTCATCAACATAAACCATCAGGATGATGAACTTCCCATCTCCCAAATTCTTTGTATAGATGCCAATTATCTGAGTTGCATCATTTAAATCCATGATCTAGCATCCATCGAACTTCAAATACCACTGCCTTGATGATTGCTTTAGACCATACAAGCTCTTCTTTAATGTGCAGACCATTTTCTCCTTACCTTTTACTTCATACCCCTTTGGTTGAAGCATGTAAATTTCCTTCTCTAAGTCACCACGAAGAAATGTCGTATTTACAGCCATTTGCTCAAGATTTAAGTCATGAGCAGCCACAAGGCTTAAGACAAGCCTAATCGAGTTCATTTTTACAACATGAGAAAATATTTCATTGAAGTCAATACCTTTCTTTTGAGAAAACCCTTTTACAACAAGCCTGGACTTATACCTTTTCTTCCCACCTTCTTCTTCCTTCAGCTTATACACCCATTTATTTTGCAATGCCCACTTACCTTTAGGCAACTCAACCAACTCCCATGTTTGGTTGCGATGTAATGAGTCCATCTCCACTTGCATGCTCTTCATCCATTCTTCTTTGGATTCGTGTTGCATAGCTTCTCCATATGATTCTGGCTCTCCATAATTTGAGACCAAGAGATGGTTAAAGGAAGGAACAAACCTTTTTGGAGGTCTACTTGCTCTCGTAGATCTTCGGGGCATAGGTTGAAGCTCTTTATTTGGTTGATGTTGCTGCACATTGTCACCATTTGCACTCCTCGAGTCTTCAACGTCGTCAAGCTCCCTGTACTCATCACCTGTATCTTTTGTTTTTTTCTTTCCAAGTAATCTTTGTACATATTTTTTTTGTTGAAAATTACATCCCTACTTCTAAATATTTTGCCATCTTCAAGATTCCATAGGCGATCCCAAAGTCAGCTTCTCCATAGCCAATGAAGAAGCACTTTTTGGACTTTGCATCTAGTTTTGACCTTAGGATTCTATCTATGTCCATGAAAGCCTCTCACCCAAACACTTTGAGAAATGCATAATTCATTGGTTTACATATCCACGCCTCTTCTAGAACTCTCGCATCCAATGCCGTTGAGAGTGACCGGTTTAAGTACACAAGCGTACTTACTGCTTCTGCCCAAAGCTCAAGCGGTAGGCCTGCATGTAGCCGCATGCTTTGTGGTCGCTCCATGATTATCGTGTTCATCCTTTCCAAAATTCCATTTTGTTGAGGTGTCCTTGGGGTTTTCCCTTGCCTCCAAATTCCATTGCTAGCACAAATGCTGTCAAAAGCTTGGCTGTAATATTTGCCTCCATTATCGGATTTGAGACATTTAACCTTGGTACCTGCTTCATTCTCCAATAAGGATTTCCACTTTTTAAATATGAAAAACACATCGGATTTATTCTTCATTACATAAACCCATGTTTTTCTAGTCGCATCGTCTATGAATATTACATAGTACAATGAGCCACCAAGTGATGGTGTATTTGCAGGACCCCAAACATCCAAATGAACCAACTCAAAATTCTTGTTTTTTCTTTCATTTTTTTATTTTTGAAATTTTACCCTCTTTTGTTTACCTTAAACACAATCTTCACAGAACTCTAAGTCCACTTGTTTCAAACCTGGTAGAAGCTTCTTTGATTGAAGGATTTACATTCCTTTGGCACTCATATGTTCAAGCCGATAGTGCCACATCTCACTGTCGACTTCTGTAGCTATTGCACAAGTTGAAGATTGTGTGCTGACAGTACACAAGTAAAGTGTACCAACCTTTTCTCCTTTGAAAACCACCCAAAAACCATCAAAGATCCCTTTGAGATCTTCCAATGTTTGTTTCCAAATGCAATGTTGTGACCTTCAACATCCAATTGTCCTGTAGAGATCAAATTTTTGCGAAGAGAGGGAACATGCCTAACATCTTTAAGCTTCCATTCATTTCCATTAGTAGTTTTGACACAAACTGTACCTTTGCCAACAATTTCACAAGCTTCATCATTTTTAAAGTATACATACCCAAAATTACCTTTGGTAGAATCTTGAAAATGCTGCTTGTGTGGTGTCACATGGAATGAAGCCTCGGAATCTACTATCCAAGAACTACATTGTCTAATGAGATAATTAGAGCGTGTTGCTCTACTTTACCTACCACATTGGCCTTTGATGTTGGCTTGTTTTCTTAAGACCCCGACTCCTTATTCTTCTTGGACAAACAATCCTTCTTGACGTGGCCCTACTTGCCGTAGTTCCAACTTTCAAGAACTGACTTTGTGCATGACTTGCTCCGCCTTGAGTGATCACGACCCTTTTGGTATTTGAACCTCTCCTTAGGCCTTCCTCTTGTTTCCACTGACGGTGCAACACTTGATGATTCACCTGTGCTTCTTCTACTCATTTTCTTGCTTAGGAGAACACCCACAACATCATCAAACTTAAGAGTATTTGTGTTAGAGATAGAGTTACTTACATCCATCACAAGGATGTCCCATCTATCCGGTAGAGACGATAGTATAAGGAGAGCTTGCACTTTGTCATCGAAATTGACTTTCTCCGATTGAACTTGACTTATGTAAATGTTAAATTCATTTAGGTGTTCTGCAATTGAACCATTCTCTGCCATCTTTAGATTGAACAAGTGCTTCATGAGAAATACCTTATTGGATGCCGATGGTTTCTTGTAAGTCCATCAAGTGACTTCATCAAGTCCTCCATGGTCTTCACCTCCGAAACGTTGAAGGCCACCATCGATGCCAAGCTTAGCCAGATTGTTCCTAATGCCTTTCGGTCAAGGAAAATCCATGCATCTGCCATTGTTGTGGGCTTCTTTGCAAGACCGCCTAGTGGCAAATGAAGGTCCTTCTAGTAGAGATAGTCTTCAAGCTGCATCTTATGATGTTGGTAGTTTTTGCCATTGAACTTCTTGATCTTGAGCTTCCCTTCCTCCGCCATTACTCCCACTCAATTCAAGGAATCCTTTCCTTGAGATACTTTAGCTATGAGAAATACCTTTGTTAGGAAATATGACGTAGCTAAATAGATAGAGTAGATTACTTAATGGAGAGAGACTAGCCGTGAATTTTTGGTTTTCTGGCAAGTGATTTTTCTTCATGCACGATGGCTTCTCCTCATAACGAGATCCTTACAAATGTGCGTTTTTAATACAAAAAATTACAAGGGGTAAATCAGGCTCTATACTTAACACCTTGTTCTTCTTTTGTTCTTGACTTTGTCAAAGATCTACAAGGAGTTATGTCATAGCCATTCTCATCACAGAACTTCATAGGCATTATTTTATCTACACACACATCTAGAGTAGCCAGTATTTTCTCCCATCCAAAGGGTTCAAATAAATCTTCTGGAAACCGTTCTTAGATGTAAGATTTATCCTCTACTGATCTCTTTAGGATGCAATCCTCTTTCCTCAGGCTTCCACGTTTTGATGCTCCACACATCCAAATATACGTGTCCTTTACCAACCAAGTAGGCAGTTTGTTATGGAATCTATAGTTACACCAAAGTAATCTACTAGGGTTTGATTTATATCTCTATAACTATGGTCATGGGTGTATGGATGCTCAGGTGTACCCCCTTTTTGTAGTTCCCCCCTAAAAGCGTGACAATGTGACTCGAGCCCTATATCTCATCGAGAAATGTGGCCTTTCGAGCCTCCAAATAATGCCATATGATTTCTTAAAAAAACTCATCGAGTGATGTGGCCATACCACGTGGAATCAAGCTGAAGAGGAATCCCAAATTCCAAGCAAGCCTGATCGAACAAACGATAAGCCAAACAAAACCCATGAATTTTTTGACACCCTTTGTGACATAGTCATAACGTACTCATAGGCTTTTGGTTAGTTGGAAACACATCGATCATATAGTTTTTAGCATAAAACAAAAGACTAAGCTTGAATGTTTGCTCACATAATAAGATTGAATACTTGAGCTTCTTTGCAAATACATTTGAAGTATGCTAGTAGAACAAGTGAAAGGGTCACGATGGCTTTCAAAAACAATAAGAAAGTGATAAGATTGTTAGGTTGATTTAAACTGGTATCAGTGTTTGGGAAAGGATTGCCTCAGCTTAGTCTTAAACTGATTGAAAATCGAGAATAGCTAACTGCAAACCATGGTAAACGAAAGAAAAACCGATGAAATATGTGAGAAAGTAGTCCAAAAATTTTGAAAATCTCAAAATTTATGCTAGTATTTTTTATTTTCTTCTTTGTGAGGAAGAAACTCAATCAGCAACCGCTTAATAAAAGAGACTTTTTCAAACGTTAACATTGACTGGAATCAAGCTATAAAATGCAAGAAATGTAAAGCCATGTGAAGTTGTGAAATGAAAGGTGAAATAAAAAGAACTAATTAATATATATGTGTGTATAGAACTTATTAGAATTATGCAAAGTGAAGCTTCACTTTAGCATTCTAAAACAATAGAATGAAAAAAAACATGTGTGTGTGTGTGTGTGTGTAAAATTTACTAAAATTTATGCAAGGTCAAGCTTCACTTTAGCATTCTAAAACAATAGAATTCAAGAAAAGTAAAGACATGTCAAGGTGTGAAATGAAAGGTAAGTCTCCATCATGTCACGATGTGAAATGAAAGGAGTCTCCCTAACCCAGCACAACACTAAGGGTTTCTTTCAGAAAGCCAAAAAAAAAAAGAAAAACACCAAATAATGAATAGCTTCTTCTAGTCAACAATAACAACAAATTACGTTAGTTTCGGACATGTCAACCACAAAATATTATCCACCCAAACAAATGGAGCAAGACTGGGTGGTCACTCAATCATGCCATGAACCTTCTAAACGGACATGTTATTTGAGTTGCACATCCAAATGAACCCTCACACAAAGCTTTGATAATATCTTGGTAGATTTTCAAGTGCTTGGTGTGAATACATTTATGCTCTACAAAATAGAATGATCTCTAACACTCGCCTCTAGCCATATTCCAGATTTGTCAATGGACATGTGAACCTATCCCGAGCTATCTATGTTACTCTGGATGACTATAGGAAGGACTTGTGTGAGTTTTTGTTAATTTGACCGTTGCGATCTATACTTTGTGGATTGAAATAGGCACAAGAACCTTTCAAGGAAACTTTCAATAGGTCATGATGCCCATGTTGATAAATAGAAAGTAATTCAGGAGATCATCAAAGTAGAGTCCCATTTTTAATATATATTAAGATTGAGATATTACGATAAGATAAGATAAAGGAGTTAGTCAATGGGAGCTAGCTTGATTGGTTACACATTTGATATCCATGACCCGGGTCATGGGTTTGATTGTGGTCGAGCCAATACCCAAAGATGCTCTTGCATCTAATCGGGCAAGAATGCTCCAACTACCACAAAGAAGAGAGCTTGGTTGGTTGAGTACTCATCCTCCATGGCCCAGGTCATGGGTTCGAGTGCAAACAGCCGACCCATTAGCACTCACAAAAAAAAAAGAGATAAGATAAAAGTGCCCATGCAAAAGGAGATATGTTTGGAACTTGGAAGGTTAGTGACATGTAGAAGGGGATGGGACACGTGTGGGGGAAGGCTAGGGCTAGAAGGTCTAGGAGCATATGGGCTACAAAGTTTGTACCTTCATCTACTTCTTCCCAATTGGTCAAGATGTCAAGACGAGATTTCTTACAAGGGGTTGCCTACCTCGAGAACCTGAAGCTCCCTCTTGCCCTTTTTTCTAATGCTCCCTCAAGCCATTGCATTTGCCTACACCTTCCACTTCTACCCAACCTCTACTGGGTCCAAGCCAGTGTTCGGGAAAAATCATTTTTACAAACATACAAAAATCCCTCCAAGACAAATCTGAACCAGAAATTTTACAATACTATTTCGGGGGCAAGCCGCCAATGTTAGGGCCATTGAATGAGGGAGATCCCACCACTCGCAAAGATTTAAATACACTTTACATGCTTTCCTTCTTCCTCTCCCTTTCATTTTCATAGGCTCAAAACATAAGCAACTATGCTAGTCATCACCATCTCCTTCCCTACACCTCTTGAACTAGTTTATCATGTGATCTATGCCATGAACCATGTGTGACTTGTGTTGGGGTGAACTAAGAGTTTGTTTGGTGTGATCTGAGAGTGAACTAGATGTGAACAATATCAAGCCTTTTGTTTTAGGGGATCATGGACATTCAAGAGAATGGAGCCACAAGTCACGTCTTTTTAGACGAAAGTTTTGAGGAATATTCTAGCTCTCACAACACACGAGAAGGGGATGATGGTTACCCAAGCTCCAAGGAATCAACCGATCATGAGGAAACAAGTATAAGCCATATGGATCATTGCATGGACACATGGTAGCATAGCACTCAACATATGTTCTCGATGCTTGATCCATACAGCTATACTGCTCATACATTCTACTCTTTTGACAACAAAACTCATGCAGTGATGAGGCTTGTCCTACAAAGAGATAACCCTATGACCTTGGAAGAGTTAAAGGAATGTGATCTTCAGGGTTTGCTTGATTTAAAGAGATGGAGGAGGATGACAGATGCACTTTGTTTGAAGAGGGAGTCAGATGGAAGAGGCTACTTGTGCTTGAAAAGTGCGTCGTCACCAAGGGTAGCGTACATAGAAGAGTGGGAGGGCATTGTGCAATCATGTCACTTACGCGAGGATGGAAGGACCCACCTGGAGGTATCTGAGACTCTTCTAAACCTCAACAAGATGTGGTCCATGGATATTAAAAGGTATGACATACCTTTGGCTTATGTGAAGGATTTACTATCATCATGTGTTTGTTCAAGTACAAGTAATTCCATGTCACAATCCCATCTTCCAACAAACCGAGGGAGGTCTCCTCTTATACCATATCAAAAGAGGCTAGAAATTTCAACTCTAAGTGTATGCCTGAACCAAATTATGATTGAGCATAAGGTGCGTCTTGTAATGGTCCGCTCTACCATCAATTGTACCAACGAGAAAAGCATTGTGGTCGATTATGCATGCCATAGGGGGAGAGAGCCACGCAGGAGGGATACCACAAAGAGAAAGAGGAGATCAAAGAGATGCGGTTGCTCATTTTGAGTATGGGTCCATTGTGATCACGAGACCAACTCTGCTACGGTATCATTGTTTCCTCATCATGAAGGCCACATTCCCAGCTCGCGTGTGGATTTGTATTATTTGCCAGTTCACCCTAATGTGATTGAATGTTGCACAAAAGATTTATTTGATGTGGGAATCTCACGGCATGTTGCAAGAATGTCACTTTCAAAGGAGAAGCTACAATATGAGAGATGCTCTCCTATCGAGCAAGTAATCTATAGGTTCTTTATGATACCAAGGGAGGTTGCAACGCTATTGTACCAAATCCACAATCAAGGTAAACTCCTTGCTTCTCAATGAGATGTCTTCCCTTTGTATCCACAATTAATCAAACTAGCATCCTAAGAATGTAGGGAAAATCACAAAAGATGATTGGACGTCAATGTTGAG
Source organism: Adiantum capillus-veneris (assembly GCF_014529385.1). Classification (NCBI taxonomy): domain Eukaryota; kingdom Viridiplantae; phylum Streptophyta; class Polypodiopsida; order Polypodiales; family Pteridaceae; genus Adiantum; species Adiantum capillus-veneris. The sequence goes on from NC_140951.1 coordinate 80,392,980, forward strand.
GGACATTGCACTTTTACAAAAACAAAGAAAGGTTTGTTTCTTATTTTTAAGCAACTTGTTGGAGCTTTGCAATGGCTTGCTAATAACTATTGGAGTTTACAGGTGTGCTATTTCCAACCATACAATCCCTTGGCACCCAAGCGTGCGGATAGGCCATTCATTCTTGTTATTCAAAATGAGTGGATGCTTGCCATGGCCATAAGCTTTTCCATTCACAACACATGGGCCATTGATAGCACCTTCAAGACCAATGTCTTTGGTCTCCCTTTGTATGATGTTGTCTTACCAAACCAACACCGCATCAGTATACCCATTTGGCTTATGTTATGCACGGCTAGATCGGACCAAGAAAGTACGGCACTTGAGATAACTCTACAAATAGTTTTTTTGAGAATGGGCAATATGCGGCCTACAACAATAATAATAGATAAGTTGAAATTGGAGCTTGACGCTTTTGACAAGGTGATCAAGGCCAATGATGCTTGCTGGGAGTATAACAGTGACGACATACGTATGCAAGTTCGTTTCCGTATTATTATATGTTGGTTCCATGCAAAGAAAGCATGGGTGGAGAATCTTCTTCCAAAGATACATGTTTATGCATACATGTGAGTGTTATGAATACATCATTGATTAATGTTAACATACCGTTGTTGCACGTGGGTGATCATAGGTCCCAAAGCAACTCCAAGGTCAATTAAACTCCTCAACGAGCACTTTGATGTATTGTGCCTCTGAAATAGACTTTGAGTATCATTATCAAGAGCTCTTAAGTAACTTCTCTTCTTTTACAAGTGTGCAAAGGTATGTAACCAATGGATGGTGTGGTCGTGATTGCCCATGGCAACGATGGCCTAAGTTTGCACGCCTTTTTAGCTATGGGAATGTTGACACTACTAATTTAGTCAAGAGGTTGGGCAATGCATAAAATACACCTTGCTTAATGCCCAAATCAACAAATCTTCTGTTGAGCTTCTACATGCACTTGTGGGCGACTCCACAAGTGGCACTCAAATGGGAGGAACTTTGCTTGATTTCTTTAGAAGAAATCAAGAAATAGATGAGCATCTAGTGTTCCTTCATGAATGATACAAGAACCTTTGTGTAATAGGATTCATCATTATGTGTGTACAATTGATTCAAGGCGCTTTAGCAAGAGAGGCTCATCGAAGCAACATACCAAACGACTACAAGAGGGAGAGAAAATACTACGGCGATATGAGGTTGACCCTTCCACATTGGTCATCATGAATGAATTTGCATTGTTGTTTAGGATGCAAAGTGGTAGTGATGCTAGCCAGTGGTATTATGTGAGCCTCCAAAGCAATTACTGTGACTGCCCAGATTTGTCAAGTGAATGTAAATACTTATATGGTTCACAACTCATATTGCAGAAGCACTTTGTGCATTTGGTTCCCATTATTCCCTCCTTGGATAATTGCCTCGATGCTGACTTGATGATTAAAGAAAGCATCAATTCCCAGGGGGACGAGTTTGAGGACTTGGCAATACCTATGGAAGAAGTCGCATCACCCCATGAAGGTGTCCATGTGCAAAGTATAGGTGTCCATGTGCAAGGTGAAGTCCATGTGCAAGGTGAAGTCATTGCATCTATCCAAGAGGTGAGGCATTTTCTTTCCAGCATAGAGACACAATTGGACGGCTGCAATGAAATTCAGATCAAGGATTACTTGCATCGACTAGCCACTTGCAAAGACATTCTTTTAGGTGGATATTCTCCCTAAGAGATTTATTTGCCACTCTAGGAATCATTAGAAAAGTACAAGAGCATGTTACAAATACATGTTTTGGTCATGGAAAGAGGCATGAGCCAGCTCCAACAACTTAGGCAAATGAAGGACTGCCTCCCAGTGAGCCTTGCAAGCCGTCACGCCTTACTGGACAATTGAGGCGAAAGCATCAACGAGGAAGAAGTTGCATAAGGCTAGAGAAGACCCAACGAGTGTGGTGTCCACCCTACCACATAAAGACCTTTGTGGTTGACCCCAAGGTGACAATCACATGCTCCAATTGTAATGCCTTGCTATCATTTTCATTGTCTTTAGCCTCAAAAGGGAGCGAACAAAACCTTATTGGCAAGGTGGTGCGAATATGCGATGTGCCGAGTTGTATTGTTGCTAAGATAATAACTTGTAAACTTGGTCTTGCTCCACAAAAGGAGTGAAGTTTTGTGCTCATGCAAGAGAACAGAGAGGTTCTCAACAATGTTCTCACCTCCCAATGGAGGCTCATTTTTGTCGCAATGAATGCAAGAGTTGCATGGTATATGACCAAGGTTTTTGCAAGGATTGGTCTCTTAAAAGTATCATATGTTTTCACATGGTTCACACTTTGTTCTCTGCAATTTTTCACACGGCTTCATGCATAGTTTATGCAATGTTCACTCTAAGTTCACACCAAGGTCACCCTAAGTTCACCCTAAGATCACACCTAGTTCACAATGTCATAAGGTATTTTAGATCAAGGCAATCACAAGGTCTATTCTCTCAAAATTTTCACAGAGCAACATACATAGTTCACACAAAGGTTACACTCAAGCTCACACACAGTTTACTCATTTTTTCCATTGAAATTCCCTAGAGAATTTTTTCGTAGAGATGTGTGCGTAGTTTATGGAATGTTCACAACAATGATTACACCAAGTTGACACGAAGTTCACTCCAAGATCACACTAAGTTCACAAAGATTCTAAGGTTTATGAGACCAAGGGTTCCACATATGGTTGCACTCTGGAAAGTTTCTCAGATCTAGCAGCATAGTTCACACAAGTATCACACCTAAGTTCACACATAGTTCACCCCAAGTACACACATAGTTTACACATAGTTCACAAAGCTTCTAAGGTTTATGAGACCAAGGGTTACACATATGGTTGCACTCTGGAAAGGTTCTCAGAGCTACAAGCATAGTTCACACAAGTATCACATCTAAGTTCACACATAGTTCACCCCAAGTACACACATAGTTTACACATCATTCACAAAGCTTCTAAGGTTTATGAGAGCATGCATTCCACATATGGTTGCACTCTAGAAATTTTCTCATAGCTACCAGCACAGTTCACCTCAAGATCACACCTAAGTTCACACATAGTTCATCCCAAGTGCACACATAGTTCACACATAGTTTAGAAATCCCTAAGGTTTATGAGACCAAGGGTTCCACACCTTTTGCTCTCTGGAAAGTTTCACAGAGCTAACAGCATAGTTCACACACATATCACACCTAAGTTCACAATTAATTTCACAATTTGTTCACACATAGTTTACCTTGTGTTCACACCAAGTTCAAAAAGATGTAAGGTTTATGAGACTAAGGGTTCCACTAATTTTTCTCTCTGGAAAGTTTCACAAAGCCATCAGTATAGTTCACAATATTTAAGTTCACACTCAATTCACACCAAGTTTGCATTGGTACACGAACTTGCTGTGAACAACAAGTTCTGATTAGTGAACAAGGAAGACATAAGGAGATGCATTAAACCATAATTTTTGAGTAAAGAAACACTCTATTAAGTGGTCTACAACGTTTCATTGAAGCGGCTGGCCTCATCAACAATGACAATATTACATTTTTGTCTGATGGCAAATGCCATGTTACAAATCAGTAGAGCTATGTTTCTCAATTCAACTAGTTATGCCATAGTCCCACTAATGCATTTCTTCGTCCAAGCCTTCAAGCCTTCCTTTAACGCTTGCACTTGGTCTTGTTTGATGTCTTTGTCAACTACACAAGGAATACCGTAGATAAGAACCGGACATCAAAACAAAATGATTAATGCAATTAGTACACATGGAGAAACACTAAAATCGCAATGAAAGGTTGGACTTTGAACTCACAAATGACTTGGACTGTGTCCCATGGGCATCTTCAGTAAGATGCTTTATGTATGTCATGACGTAAAAGCCACAGTCAACTGCATTAGGTTGTAGACAGACCTAAAATCCCAAAAGATCCTACGAGTAAGGCAAAGAAAAATGACTATGAGGCTTATTTCTAGTCATACCCGAGGACGCTCGCCATGCTCCAATTCATGTCTAGGCGTAACCATGAAACCCTTCAAGGACTGTGCCGTGCAATTTGAAGCCATCAATTCCAATGCCCTACATAAAAGCACACACTTTAAAGACTATCATTCCATAAATACGTACTTACCTGATGTTATTTCCATACAAAATCAGGGATTACCGATACACAAAAGGCAAATATTCTTCTGAGTCATCCGATGTCATGGAATTAAGGTACATGAGTCCATGGTTCTCCCAAGGAAGCCTTGTTATCTTCTTGATTGTGTTATTGTACAACACAAAAGGCACCAAAGATCCCTAGGACAATAACATTATTGATCATCATGCACAAGTTGCATTACAAATTCCTGGTTGACAAAGGTACCTGTCCACAATTGGGAAGAACACAATAAGATGTTTGCTAGCATCCACACCACTGAAATAGGTTTGCAACTTCTTAGCGCTTTGGGAAGTCTACGATTTCAAAAAGTCAAACCACAAACTGTCAATGAAGCACACACTATCAAGCACGACTTGTGAGAGAGTGTTTTCCAACCACCTGTCAAGATAAAATTGAAAGCTGTTTATAGAGAACGTATGCAGACAATGTCAAGGAAAGAGATACAAATGCGTACATGCAAAATAATATCATCGTCCGAGTGGAAGCCTTTTCCTTGCTTATGGCGTCCACTAGCAGTGGGTTTACATCCACGATCAATTTCTTGTGCTCTGAAATAAAGTGGATACCTTTTCCAGATTCAAATCTAAACGAGAATACAAGCCTTTAAAACCACATTAACTTTTTAGCAGTATGGCATCACACATTGTGGACATTGATGTGTGATTGAACGCAAACCACTAACCTTTCCTTCAATTGGATCTCTCCTCCTGTACCTTGACATCCATGTGAACAGATTTATTTGTCAGCAACAACATGAGGGGAAGAGAAGAGCTTGGAAGTGGTGAATCGCTAGCCAAGTGCGGAGAGGGACGTTGCACACGAAAATGGAACTAGCAAAAACAAATGCGCAATCAGTGCTCAGGGAAATATTAGGCGAATGGCCATAAAAACGCACAATGGATGTAGAGACAAATGCACGTGGCCTATTTTGCAATTACCTTGGGAAGCGGACTCGTAGAAGAGGATATGGGAGACCCTTCAAGAAAAGCCTTTTTGCCATGGATTTTCATAGGCGCCAACAAAGGACCTTGTTCATCAGTGGTTTGAAGTCTCTTTTGCAATACATGAACGTTCAAGAGACTTTGTACATTTTTCAAATGACAACAGACTAGAAAAACTGATACGACCCTATGCTCGTACCGGTGTTGATCTGCGGAGCCCTTGTTACTAGAATCATGCGTCTCCTCAGATTTTTTGGAGTCCTTCCCACATGGACGTCTCTATTGAGTACGATTAACGTCTAAGTAGAAAAGATAATATGATTTTTTAACAAAATAAAACAGATGCAAAATAACCATGGACTTACGTGCTTATCGAATCCATCTACAATCGTTCTACGAATATTGGCCATTCGTTCTTCACTATCACGAAGGTAAGATTCCATGGCCTGTGATACCTTGAGGTTGAGAAAATTCTCTTTGGAACCTGCGTCTATTTTTCCATCTTCCTCGAGCGCATCCCAAGCTTTTTTTGCTTTCTTTACCTCGCGCGCTTTCTGTGCCTTTACATTACGTTTGAACTTATATTCAACATCTTCAAATTGTGCATGACATTGCTTCTCATATGCTGGTCTTCAGAACTTTGCAGCGACACAACCAAGGGGACGACCTCCCTTGCGCTTTGGAATATCACATTCTATCCCATGGACTTTGAGTAGGTGATCCATCATGTCCCCTCGTCGCAAGTAGCGTACGTGCTGAGCCCGACATTCATCATCAACAAGACACATATGTGCTTTTCGCCCATCCTCAAGCAGAATGTTATCAAACAATTTTGGCTCTCTATTTGCAGCCATGGTGCCTAGTACACTACAACAATGCAAGCAAAATAGTTTGCATTCACTTTAGTGTGCATATTGGTGTAAATGGTATGCGTGTGAATGGTGTGCCTGAAAGAGTCGATTGTGTGCCAGTTTATGCATGCAATTGTGCATTTGTGTGAGAGAGAGGGAGAGAGTTGATTTTATACATACATATGTGTGTGTGTGATATTTGCACATACATACGATCGGCCGTCGGATTATTCTTGTGTGTGTATGTGCGCGTGAGTCAATCTCGAGAGCGAGAGTGAATTCCATACAATTATATATGTGTGTGTTAGTGAGGGAGGGAGAGAGAGAGAGGAAGAGTGATTGTCCATTAAAACTGTGTCAATGAGCTCTATTGAATGTCTGTATGTGTGTGTGTGTGTGTGTGTGTGAGAGAGAGAGAGAGAGAGAGAGAGAGAGAGAGAGAGAGCGGATTGGTAAATCACAAGCTTTACTGTGTGTGTGTGTGTTTGTGTGTGTGTGTGTGTGTGAGAGAGAGAGAGAGAGAGAGAGAGAGAGAGAACGATGAGCTAGCACCCTACAATCCCTCGCCTCTACAGTCCTCAGTGGCATGCCCCTTCTCTACGAATAGAACCTAGCATGCACCCCCTCGCCCGAGCCTCACCTTGTGAACTTCCAGTCAATTTGCATGAACTATGCTCTTGATCATCATGCTACCAAAATTAGAGCCGGCGCTCAGTTCAACAAATTGATTGCGCGATTCTATTATTCTCCAAAGGATTCCCATTACACATCAACAGTGCACATTCTCCTTGCATCCCTCAGCGTTGATCTCACCTTCTTTTGAAGGTGTCATTTAGTGACGAGCCCCCCCCCCCCCCCCCCCCCCCCCCAAACACACCCACCCACGTGTTAGCACGACCTTCACCCGGTAGGTTTCAAAATCCAGGACAGTGTGCCCTGCATAATGTGACACAGTGCTGAGTGGACACGTGAGAGCAATCATCGTGCGGCCGGGAGAGAGAGATAGAGAGAGGAGGGAGAGGATGCGATAAAAACTTGGGACCAGGAGTAGATTCTTGGTTGTAGTCCGGCCTTGCCCTTTCCTAACTTCACCAGTTAGCAGCAACTCCTTCTCGAGCCTCAACGCCAGCGCCTTATTATGCACACACAATGGAGCACCTGATTGTGTTTGAGGACAATGATGAGGGTAATGATGAAAACCACGATGCTGGTGATGATGATGTAGGCGAAGATCAGTCCAAACACGTGGGCCTGAACTTTGGGGACATGCTGGCTCGCTTTCCCTTTGGGAAAGGAGGGAACGTGAAGGGGAATGTATATAATTCACCGGTATATTGTAAGTCAGAGGCTGTTTAAAAACAATGTCATACTTGGCACTGTCTTGGTCAATATGTATGCCACATGTGGTGCGCTTGAGAAAGCACAAAAAGTGCTTGAGGAGCTTCTTGTCGGAAATGTCGTCTCTTGGATTGCAATGATTTTGTGCGGGATGTCGTCTTTTGGAACGCATTGATTGCAGGATATGCCCAACAACAGCTGGACGGGCTAGCAAGCTTTGGACTGTTTTTAGCAAGTGCAAAGTGAAGGCCTTTCTCAAGACCTTATCACCTACGTGTGCATTTTGCAGGCATGTCGCTCTATGAAAATTGCTTCGAAAAGATATGGTGTGCTTGGCATTGTCTTGGTCAATATGTATGAAAAATGTGGGACAATTCAGCAAGGGTTGTTTATAAAACTTGTCGTGCTTGGGAATGCCTTGATCAATACATATGTTGAATGTGGTGCATTTCAGAAATCACAAAACGAGCTTGAGGAGCTTCTTGCCCCAATGCATTGACTGCGGGATAAGTGCATCAGGAGCCCAGGCCACAAATCTCTCGGTTGTTTTCAAAGGATCCAAAGCGAGGGACTCTCTCCAGAAACAATCACATATGCGTGCATCTTAAAGCCACATGTGTGTACGCAAGATACCAGTATGGGCTTAAAATTTTTCTCTGATATTGGTAGTCCGGGGTTGCGGAAGAAACCTGACAGACCTGGAAATGCCTTGGTTGATATGTACGCCAAATGTGGTGCTCTTGTGCGGGATGTGGTCGTTTGGAATGTATTGATTGCAGGATATGTCCAACAAAGGCCGGGGCCATGAAGCTATGGGTTGTTTTGAACATGTGTAATTCGTGCAGCGAGGGCCTTTCTCCAGATGATATTACCTACGTATGCATCTACAGACATGTGGCTCGATGCAAAACGCTCTAAAAAATAGATGGTGTGCTTGGCACTGCCTTCATTGATACGTACACCAAATGTGGGACACTTCAGCTAGGGCTTTTTCAAAATTTGTCCTGCTTGCCAATGCCTTGGTCGATACGTATGCTGAATGTAGTGCACTTTAGAAAGCAAAAAATGTGCTTGCGGAGCTTCTACTCCCGAATACCGTCTCCTGCAGTGCATTGATTGTGGGAATGTACGCCAACAGTGGGGCCCTTTAGATACGGTTGCTTCAAAAAAATTCCGTGTTTGGGATATGTTCTTACGCAAGACTGTCATATGGCTAAGAGAATTCACAATCAATTGGCGCTGGTTTTGGCAACCCGTTGGTCCATATGTATGTCAAATGTGGTGCCATCATGGAAACATGAAATGTCTTTATAGGCATGCTCTTCACTTGAAATGTGTTGTCTGCAGAATATGCCCGAAACGTGCTTGAGGAGATTCCTATCCCGATTGCCGTCTCTTGAAGTGTATTGATTGCGGGATACACACAACATGAGCAGGGCTAGAAAGCTCTTGGCTGTTTTCAGAGGATGCAAAGGGAGGGCCTCTCTCAGATGCAATCACATAAGCGTGCATCTTGTAGGCATGTTTTTGTACGCAAGATGCCGACATGCGCTTATAAATTCACTCTGATATTGTTAGTCCGGGGCTGTTGCAAAACTTTGCCATGCTTGGAAATGCCTTGCTAAAGACATATGCTCAATGTGGTGCACTTCAAAACGCACAAAATGTGGCTTTGGATCTTCCTGTCCCCAATGCCATCTCTTGGAGTGCATTGATTGCTAGATACGTGCAACAGGAGCAGGGCCGGAAAGCTCTGAGCTGTTTTCAGCGGATGCAGAGCGAGGGACTCTCTCTATATGCAATCACATAAGCGTGCATTTTGAAGGCACACAAGACGCTATCGTGGGCTTAAAAATTCATTCCGATATTGGGAGTAAGGGGATGTTGAAAAAAATTGCCATGCTTGGCAATGCCTTGGTCGATGTCAAATGTGGGATACTTTGACTAGGGCGTTTTCATAAAATTGTCTCGCTTGGCAATCGCTTGGTCGATACGTATGCTCAAGGTGGTGCACTTCAGAAAGCACAAAATGTGCCTGAGGAGCTTCATGTCCCGAATTCCATCTCTTCAAGTGCATTGACCGCAGTAATGTACGCCAATTGTGGGACACTTCAGCAAAAAGTTTTCGTTCTTGGCAAACGCTGATATTGTTAGTAAGGGGCTGTTACAAACAATTGCCATGCTTGGCAATGGCTTGGTCGATATGTATGCCAGATGTGGTGCTCCTGTGCGGGATGTCGTCTTTTGGAACGCACTGAGTGCAGTGTATGCCCAACAATGGCCAGGCTAGCAAGGTCTGGGCCTTTTCTAGCACATGCAAAGCAAGGTCTTTTCTCAGACGCTATCACCTATGTGTGCATCTTGCAAGCATGTGGCTCTATGAAGATTGCTCTCGAAAAGAGATGGCAAGAGGCTGATACAGGCACAAAAAATAACTTTTTTATTGTTTTTTTATTGACCTTCAAGATGACAAGGAAGGGCAGGTGAGGAAGCTTTGAAACTCATGTTCTTCATGACCATTTTGCCCGAAATGTTGCTTGTCGAATTCATTAAATGATGGGAATGGCGCCTCTTCCAATGCATAGGTAGTGGGATACACACCGCAAGAGCAAGCCCAAAAAGCTCTAGGCTATTTTCATCTTTCTATCTACAGTGTGGACAAGGAGAATGCACTCACTGTGGGATGTGCGCAACAAGAGCAAGGCCAATGAGCGATAGATGAAAGAAGTTGTCCTTGGCTTTGCCTGAGACTATGTGTACATCACATATGGTGCTCTTCAGAACGCACGAATAGCGCTTGAGGAGCTTCCACTCCACCTCAACTATCATGTTTGTTCAGAGCAGTGCAGTGATACGGAAGGTTAAATGTAATCTACATGCATCGAGGATAATTGCACAGTGAGTAAGCATTACCATTTTCTGATTTTTGACACTGAGAACGCAGTTAATGAACGCCCTAAAAATTGCACGCTCCCGTGGGAATGGCACGTTCCCTCATATTATAAAAATTGGGGAGGACTGTGCAAACTCCCCCATGCAAAGAGACTTGTATGTTTTTTTTTTGAAAGATAAAAATGAAAAAACAAATAATTAATAACATTGACATCTTCTATGATTACAAACATTGATCTTGACAAAACACAACCCTCTTTATGGTTTTTGCAAGGTAAGCTCTGAAACACTATGATCGGTATCCCAAACACGCTCTCAGGTAAAAAGTATCTAGCACTCTTTGATGAAAACTCTCTCTCTCTCTCTCTCTCTCTCTCTCCTTCCTTCATTTTAATGTCTCACCTCCCAATTAATAAAAATCTTAAGACATAATTAATGGCATCAAATAATAGAACTTGTCGGGTTTTTTTTTTCATTTGAGAAATGTAGAAGTGGCATATACAAATCACAAGAACTCAGACAATAGAGCGAGATTGACTCAAAGAATTGATACAATCTAAAATCTAAAAACATATTTAAACATATCAACATTGGGACATGAAGATCATCACGTTGTCAAAATAGGATTATGTTAACTCAAGGTAATAGGATTTGTGGAAAACAAAGCACAAGCTCTCTCTCTCTCTCTCTCTCTCTCTCTCTCTCACTCTCACTCTCTCTCTCTCTCTCTCTCTCTCACACACACACACACACACACACACACACACACACACACACACACACTCTCATCATTTCTCTTCTAGGTTCTTGTCTTCTCTTACCCTTGGACCCACTTCAATACAAATGCGGCTAACGATGCACTCTAGTTTTTTTTAAGTTACAGATCGCGCGGGTGACGACGACGCTATCGCAACCTGCTGGTTACATACGGTGACTCGTTTGGGTCGTGCAGGTCGTGAGCCCGGAAGGAATCAGCCTACGCTTTGCATTATCAGGTAAGGAGAGCGAGGGGGGCCGATATCTGAGGAGATTCCACCTAAAGAGCGAGTATGGAGCGTCATTTAGGGCACATGCATATCAATGCCTAGATTGTGAATTCAATCCTCGAAGGTGGTAGGGAGGGGCAAAGGGGGCGGTTGTAGATTGTACAAGCTCTCTCTCTCTCTCTCTCTCTCTCTCTCTCTCTCTCTCTCTATATATATATATATATATATATATATATATATATATACAAACATACATACATATATATATATATATATATGGCTTTATTTTTTAAATTTTTGGCTGTAATTTTTTTTATCTTTTCTCTTCCACACATCTTTTTTATTATGCCTTCCAAATCATTGAATTTTCAATGGATACTAATGACATTCTAAATTGAGCTCTTTATTTAAGGTGAGCCTTGGTACCTTCATGGGGCCATCCTAAGTTCCATCTCCTATCCTCCTCTAGCCTTGTCAGTCAAATTTCTATCCTCAACTACTCTTTGAAATCCAAATCTAATCTCTGCAAACCCTAATTTTGTTTATTTAACGATAATCTGTGATCTTTGAGCACTGGTGGAGTCCATAAGAAATGAGTTGTTGATAGACTTCCTAGACCATTCAACATGGTCACTAATGTGTAAGTAAGTCAATTTATTGTTTTCCTAGTGGTTGAAATGTCCAATCAAGCGGTTCTTGAGATAGTGGTTGGGTACTTTGTTTTGTCAATAGTGTTTTTGTGATTCTGTGGTGAGAGGGGGGGGGGGGGGGGGGGGGGGGGGGGGGGGGGGGGACGGATGCTTGGATTTTCATTCTGAGCAACAATTGGAAGTTAGATTTTTCTTATGCTTTGCATCATGATTCTCTTTGGCTACTCTTGAAATCCACTTTTAAGTACATGGAATATTTGGAAGTAATTTGAGAATTGCATCTTGAATTTGTTGTAGGATGCAATAGCTTTTGTGTTGCTTGTTTCAACTCTTAATGCAACTTTCGCTCGACCTAGTATACCTTTGATAATCAGAATACACATTCAGATGATAAACAAAATGACAAGAATGAAAGCCTTATTGCTTGCAAATTTTTCTTTTGTAACCGGAACCAAGTGGATTACTACACTAAGGCCATGGCCAAACATGCAACTTTATGGTGTCCATACGTATGTGTTCAAGCTTGGAGCAAGAAAAGTCTCAAAACTAGGAGCTTGTAGATTCCAGCATTTGCTATGACATACTAGATGGTATTTCTACATCTAGAATGGTCATATGTGCAGAAAAAGGAGGGGATTTTCTTATTGACACTCATGAAGGACATTTAAGGGTCTTTCTTGCCACATAGTAGTGGCTATTTCACTTCCAACATAAATCTCTCAAGCTTGGAAATGTGTCACGTCGACAATGTATTTTGTTTCACGGAACATCTTTTGTGTAGAGGGTACTGATAATGGTTGCATATATTAAGGCCTACCAGCTTTTGACTAGAAATGTATGGGAAGAGGGTTTTGATGTTGTTCAGTCGATGATATATACATTTTTAGGTGTTCAAAGAGTTAACAACTTCTGTAATCAGGAGCAAGTTGTACAAGTACTTGCCCATTCAAACTCAAAAAAAAGGTTTGAGATGCTAGTTCTTCTTGTGGATCACGCTGTATTATGTTTACATGAACGTGATCATAGTGTGTGTTTGTCCTTGCATTGTAGTAATAGCAGGTGTTGCAAGCCTGGTGCTCACGGTCATGAAGCAAAGGGCAACTTGTGCATCATTACCAAAACTCACATGGTTGTGACTATTAGACTTGCAATACTTGTTAATACTACACCGGGAAAACACAAACTATTATCACATTCATGTAAGCGTAATACATCTTGATCCACAGAACAACTAGCATCTCGAACCTTTCTTCTGAGTTTGAATGGCATGAACATGCAAGTACTTGTACAAATTGCTTTTGATTACATAAGTTTTTTAACTCTTTGAACAAATATATATATCTAACATTGACTAAACAACATCAAGATCTTATTCCCATACCTTTCTAGTTAAAGGTTAGTAGGCACACCTACTACACAAAAGATGTGCCATCAAACAAAATCCATTGCCAATGTGACACCTTTCCACCAAATCTTGAGAGATTTATGTTACAGGTGACATTGCCACTACTTGTGGCAAGATAGGCCCTTGATGAGTGTCAATAAGAAAATCCCCTCTTTTTGCTGCACATATAACCATTTCGAATGTAGAAATCCCATCTTGTATGCCATTTGCAATCTCACCATTTTACAAAAGCTGAAATTTGCAAGCTCTCAATTTTGAGACCTTTCTTCCTCCAAGCTCAAAGAAATACATATGGACACCATGAAATTGCATGTCTTGCCATGGCCTTACTGTTCAGGCCACAACATGAAAATTGTGCAAGTATTAAGATTTCCTAACTTTACTTGTCATCTTGTTTATCATCTCAACGAGCATTCTGATTGTAAAAAATGATCTGGGTTGAGCGAAAGTTGCATTCAAAGTTGAAACAAGCAGCACAAAAGCTATGACACCTACAAAAACTGCGATATGCAATTCTCAAATTACTTCCAAATATTCCATGTACTTAAAAGTGGACTTTAAGAGTAGCCAAAGAGACAAAGGATAAGAAAAAGCTGACTTACAATCGGTGTTCATAATGAAAATCCAAACACCTCTCTCTCTCTCTCTCTCTCTCTCTCTCACACACACACACACACACACACACACACACACACACACACACACACACACACACACACACACACACACACACACACACACACACACACACACACACACACACACACACAAATCAGAGGTAGATATTGCATTTCTAGGTAGACTTGTAAAAGTCAAAGGACATGACAAAAACAGACATCCCCCTTGTATTTGTGAATAAAAAAAAGAGAACACATAATCTTAGGTCAAACAAGTGTAATGGCAAAATCAACTACTATTAATTGTAGTCCTTCATTAAAGGCTTAAATGGTAAGTGCAGTAAGTTACCACGTACGTATTCCTTAACTACTAGGTTGAAAATACCCTATTGGCAAAACAAACTACCCAACATAGAGTCACAAAATTATCTCAAGAATTGGAGCAATCAGGAACTTACTCAAATTTTAGCCATTTCAGCCACCAAGAAATAAATAAATTGACTTACTTATGCATCACGTGACCTCTTTTTCTTGGTTGCATTGCACAATGTCATAGCTGCCTTGAGCCTGTTATCATATACAGGTGGTAGTGATATGTGTGAACACACTAGGACCGTCGGTGCATTTTTTCCCTCTTTAGATGTTTTTCTTCCTCGAGCATTGTATATACGCCCATCACTCTAGGGCTATCTATATTTCCATTACACACTAAGTAACACACTCTCTATTGTGTGCCTTGAGCTTCCTTCGTCTTCTCCAAGCCGTGTGTATTTCTCTACAACCCTAATTCCAACAATTCGTATCAGAGCAGGTTGCGTCCTCCCGGGCTTAGTCGCCAGCATCTCCAGCATACGCCTCCTCACTTTCTCAGATGTCAATGAGCTTTGGTGAGCATTCGCATGTCAATAGAAATTTAGGATTGGCTCGTGAGCTTAGTCTGTTCAGATTTTTGATTCGGGCTCATTTCGGCCTCCGTTTCCACTACTGCCAGTATTGCATAGGCTATTTCGTCTTTTTGTGCAGAATTGTTGTCAATGCCGTTTTCTGCATAACAGGTGCCTTTCAGTCTACTACCGCTTGTGCTATATAGTGCGTGTTGTTCCCACTTTATTTCTCCTCTTTTCAGGCAGTTTTCATATCAGGTGCAGCATTTACCATGGCTGACAACAACACATATGTATTCAAGATGTTTGCTACTGATGACAGATTGGATGGGCGTTTGGAATATTTTGCAAGGCATTGATGTACGTCCTTGTTCTGAGGATGCAGGCGATGTTGAGGATGTTGCAGGTCTTGCTGCAAGGATTGCTGCTATTAGAGTTGTTTTGCCTACGGTAGAACAAGCTCGTTGGGATGTTAAGGATGGGCAGGCTCACGCATTGATTGCGTTGTCTATGAAGCGCACCATTGTTCCTCACATCCGTTCAACAAAATCTGCAAAACAGGCTTGGGATATTTTGGCTGGTCTTTATATAAGTCGCAATGAGGCTAAAATTGCTTTGTTGCGTAAAGAGCTGGAGTTGAAGATTATGCATGAGGAAGATGATATGGACACTTTCCTTGCTAGTGTCAAGGATATTAATGAGCAGCTTATTTTGCAGGTGAAGTCATTTCAGACAGTTCACTTGTGTAGACTGTTCTTGATGCCTTACCAGATTCTTATCAGACTCTTGCTAGTACTTGGAGACTTATGACCCAAGGAAATCCAGAAGTTGTCAAGTTTGATACATTATGCACATTGCTGTTGCAAGAGTCACTTTCCAGAAAAAATAGGACTAGACAGCGTGAAATTGGACATGCTTTTATTGCTTCTCAAAGAAAGGGTGGTAACAGTAATGCAGCCACTTCTTATGGTTCTGCTGCGAGTGGAAAAACTTCTGTTTTCAATGCTTCTGCTGGCAACACTTCGTCTAGCAATTCTGGTGATAAGGGAAAAAAGAAGATGCGTTTCCATCATTGTAAAGCTAATGATCACTCGATCAAGTAGTGTCCTAAGTTGAAGGCCAAAGAGACTAAGAAGAAAGAGGGTGGTTCCACTACAAATGCAGCCATTGTTGAGTCTTCTGTAAAAGAAGAATGTGATGCTGATGTTGGTGCAGAATGGGCTTTTAGTGTAGAGTGCACTTATAATCTTGCTGTCCATGATGCATGCTTGTCACTATAGATTCACATGTGTGGTATTTTGACAGCGGTACTACAAAGCACATTACCTCACATCGTGAATTGTTCACCTCTCTTGAGCCTGTCCCTCATGGGAATTCTGTCACTTGTGCCAACAATGCCTCTTATCTAGTTCAAGGGGTCCGAAAGATTGTGCTTATTGCTGCAAATGGCAGTTCTTTCACACTTGTTGATGCACTTTATGTACCTCGGATCAAGAAGAATGTTTTGTCTATATATCTGCACTTGCTAGACTTGGACTTGTAGTCAAATTTGTGAATTACAGATGTACAATTCATGATCTAAGTTTTGGTGATGAAATTGTTGCATCTGGCCTTTTGTGCCGTGGGCTCTATAAGCTCACTTTGTATGACAAGTGTGACAAAATTTTGCAAATGTAGTTGCAGATTCAAGGGCTATTTTAGATGCAAAACTTTGGCATGCACGTTTTGGGCATCTGAATTTTTCCAGGTTGTTGCGTCTACAAAAATTTGATATGGTTGCTTCTTTCCGCATCTTGAATCACCTATCAAACATGTTTGTGAAGGCTGTATTTTGGGTAAAATGCAGTATTCTAAGTTTCCAAATGATAGTTTAGTTAGGGCCACATGCAGGTTGCAGCTTGTGCATAGTGATGTTTGTGGGCCCATGCAAACTCCCTCCTTGGGCAATTACCTGTACTTAGTGACTTTCATTGATGATTACTCCAGGCATGCATGGGTATTTTCTTTTAAAGCAAACTTCGGAGTTTTTATGTTCTTCAAATAATTTCTGGCTAAGGCTGAAAATGTATCAAAATGTACTATGGGCACCCTCCGCTCCGATCCAGGGGGGGAGTATATGTCTCATGAGTTTAATGCATTTTTGGCTAGTCGTGGGATAAAACACCAATGTACAGTGCCGTATACGCCTCGACAAACTGGTGTTGCTAAGAGGAAAAACAGGTCTCTTATGGAAATGGCAAGATGTATGGTCAAGAGTCAAGCTTTACCACATCCGTTTTGGCTCGAGGCTGTCATGTGTGCCACTTATGTACTCAATAGGTGTCCTAGGAAAGCGTTGCAGTCTAAGACTCTATATGAAGCATGGCATGATAGAAAGCCATCTATTGAGCATATGCGTGTTTTTGGCTGTTTGGCTTATGGTTTAGTGCCACAAGTGTAGCGCAAAAAATTGGATGATAAGGCTGTCAAATGTATTTTTGTTGGTTATAGTGCTGAAAGAAAAGGTTACAGGTTGTATCATCCACAAACAAAGCGTATTTTGGTTTCATGGGATGTAGTGTTTGTGGAAGATTTTGTTCAGCCCTTGCTGTCATGTACTAGAGACAGTAATGTAAGCTCATAGGACATTTATGACACTTTGTTGCCTCTTTTCAGTGGTGGAAGTTCAAATTTAAATTCCAATGAGGCAAATGTACAACCTATGAGGCAAAAATTTTATACATCAGCCTATTACCGATGTAGATGTACATGATGTACTTGATGAGGAAAGGGCTGAAAATAAGCAAGCTAGAGGTATGCCAAAATGGATGGTGCACACTTTGCGTGATAGTAAATTGGATGCATTTTTGTCTAGTGGTACTCGTTCAGCCTCTCATCATGCATCTTATGCATCAAATTTTTATGCTTTGGCTGTGCCTAGCTTACATGAAGTTGAGGAACCTCTGTCTTTTGATGAAGCAAAAAATTCAAAAAATTGGATGGTTGCCATGCAATCAGAATATGATGCACTTATAGAATATGACACATGGACTTTATGTGATTTGCCTCCTGGAAAAAAGGCCATTGGTATGAAGTGGGTTTATAAGTTGAAATGAAAGCCAGATGGTGAGATCGATCGCCATAAGGCTCGACTTGTTGCAAAGGGTTATGCACAACAAAAGGGCATAGATTATGAAGAGACTTTTGCTCCCACTTGTCGTATGACTACTGTGCATTTTCTATGTGCATTGGCAGCTCATTTTGGTTAGGATGTACATCAATCAGACATTGTTACTGCTTTCTTGAATGGTGACATATTTGAGGAAGTTTATGTAACACAGCCTCGCGGTTTTGTCAAGAAAGGACAAGAGGACAAAGTGTGCAAATGTAACAAGGCTTTGTATGGGTTGAAGCAATCTCCTCGTGCTTGGTATAAGAAAGATGACACCCATTTGGTGAAACAAGGCTTTCGTAACAGTACAATAGCAAGCACATTGTATATAAAGCGTGAGGGTGATGTACTTCTCATTGTGGTTCTTTATGTAGATGATTTGATGATCACTGGACCAAATGAGAGACATATTGCTGAATTTAAGGCTGATTTGAATGCTACTTTCAAGATGAAAGATTTGGGGCTATTGCATCATTACTTGGGTATACATTTTAAGCAGTGTGATGGTGGTATTGCCTTGTGTCAGAAAGTTACATAGAGACATTGCTATGTAAGTTTGGACTTGAGGATTGAAAACCTATTGCCACTCCCATGGAAATAGGTTTGAAATTGAGTCTACATGATGCTGGTGATCCTACAGATGTCACTCTTTACCAAACTGCTGTTGGATGCCTCATTTATGTATGCAACACGAGGCCAGATATTCAGTTTGCACTCTCACAGGTCAGCAGATTTATGCATAGCCCACGGTCTAAGCATTGGCAGGCTCTCAAGAGGATTTTTCGGTACCTTAGTGGCACTTTACATCTTGGCTTGTTTTATCCCAAGGGGGGATCATTGCCGCCCAACTTACATGCTTTTTCGGACTCAGATTGGGTTGGTTGTTTTGACACGCGAGTGTCCGCAAGTGGTTTTTGTTTCATGCTTGGTAGTTCATGTATATCATGGTTGAGCAAGAAGCAACCTATTGTGAACACTTTGAGTTGTGAGGCTGAGTACAGGGCAATCTTCAGAGTTACCGTTGAGTGTGTATGGCTCAGACGCCTTATGGCTGATTTGGGTGGTGGATAGGACACTATGAACACTATCTACACCGACAGCCAGAGCGCATTGGCAGTTGCGAGGAACCCAATTTTTCATGCTTGCACAAAGCACATTGAGGTGCATTACAACTATGTCAGGGAGAGGCTCTCAGCATGAGAGATCACCTTGGCTTATGTGCCAACACAGGACAACCTTGCAGATCTTTTCACAAAGGCATTGTCTCATGAGAAGCTTGAAGCTTTAAACAAAGCTTTGGGCTTACTCCCCTTTGTGGAATGATCATGTCCTCAAGGCATGGCACTTCCCTTTACTCATGTGCCAGCTCTCGTTCACCGCATCACTCTAGGGGGGATTTATTACCATATACATGTGGTAGTGATGTGTGTGAACGCACTAGGACTGCCGGGGCATTTTTTCCCTCTTTAGGAGTTTTTTTTCCCCCTAGCATTGTATTTACGCCCATCACTCTAGGGCTATCTATCTTTCCATTACACACTAAGTAAGACACTCTCTATTGTGTGCCTTGAGCTTCCATTGTCTTCTCCAACCTTTGTGTGTTTCTCTACAACCCTAATTCCAACAGAGCCATGGTGAAGCTTCGAGAATTGCATACCAATTATGAAACAATCAATCAAGAGAATGATACAACTCCAAAAGTCTAAATGTGGAAGTGGGAGCTTTGGCAAAACTTTGCTGATATAGTTGACAATAAAATTTGGACAATATGTTGAAGTTGCAATGTTGAAATCAAAGCCTCCACTTCCATCACTATGCATAGCTCTGAAATAATTTTCTAAAGCAAGGGGGCATATGGGTTCTCCTCATGCGCCTCCTAGTATTGATACAATTGTATTAATGCAACAATTGTTACTCTTCTCCAAAACTAAATAACCAATCAATGCAAGCATCATTGCACATGAGAAATTTCCTAAGGTAGAAACAAGATGTTTGAGTAGCTCTTGCTTTACTTCCATGCATGCCTCATCTAATAAGTCTTTTGACCCCAAAATGACACCCAACCTTGCAACCATTTCTCTCATTGTCAAGGCAATCTCCATAGCCATTGCAGTCTTGTAGGCCACCCAAGTAGGAGTACTCTCCATCCTTTTAAGGTCATTCCGAGATGTATGCAAGAAAGCTTGTGAATCAGGATATAAACATACAACAATATCATTACTTGCACCATAATACCTTGAAGAACATCATTAGAAGGGAATGGGGTCTAAGAGGGTCTCTCTATTTTCCATGAGATTAAAAATGAGATTATGGAATGAGAGAATGGGTGGATGCCATGTGGATTGAAATGGTAGGGCCTAAAAGTGAATGGTCAAACTTGTTGACATATATATTCTTTTTGAAACTATAAAGAGAAAATATCTTATAAAATAAAAAAACCTTTATCTAAGAAGTTGGGGTAAAACCAATCCTTTCTCTCTCTAGTGGTTGCTAGTTTCTCCCCCCTCTCTCCTAAAAGGGGGTCCCTCCAAAAAAGTGTTGGTCATTCCCTCCCTCTCTCTCTACTATATCATCTCTTATTTCTCTTCACTCCACCTTGAAAATTGCATCTCTTTCATTCAAAGTCACTTTTCCCTCCCAAAAAGATCTTGTAGGAGATGTTTGAACCTCCTCAAGCTTGCTGCATTCTCCTCAAGTATACCACCTATTGAAGCTCTTCATCGCTCTATGAATCTCACTACACACCTCTCCCTAAAGCTGAAGATCTATAACATATCCTACTCTTAGATCTTCTCCATTGCATGGATTCTCTTTACTCACCATTTAGTCCTGGAGTGCATCTACCTTCCTCTGCAGCTTCTTTGCACCATCTTCCCCATTTAGCAAATTGGCAGGTGGAGGGGAATAGCGATGGAATTGACCGTCTTTATATACCTTCTAGCCTTCCTCTTTATGAAATTGAGAACATGGTTATGCATAGATTAATCATAAATTTTTGTGTAAAGGTGGTGCCACTACTCCCCATGGAAATAGTAGGTACTCGATGACCTAAGGAGTGTTATTGACTACATTTCTTACAGCAACATACAAGACAACAATGTTTGTGGGGTGACTATTGACTACAAAAGATTTATGTGGGTGAAGATGTATCCAAGCTCAAGAGGTGCACACAAGGTCTCAAGGAGACACATACATTATCAAGCACACCACTGGAAGGGAAGAATCATGGAGTTTAAAACCCAAGACTGTAAGCAACTAGCGAAGGTACTACAACATGTGTATGTAGCTTCACAATTGAAGATAGGGATGACATTGAGCTTTTACATTGAAACCTACACCACCCTCTAGCACTAGGACCATAGGTTTCCCTCTATTCTAATGAGAGATCACATAGCCCTAGGACCATAGGGTGCCAATGTATAAGCTCAAGAGCCATAGGTTGCCTCATATTGTAATGAGAGATCATATGGCCCTAGGGCTACCATGGTACCGATGTAGGTGCCCTGAATTTCCTAAATGCTCTTTGAGAGCTTTTACATTGATATATTTGGCCCTATGGCCATAGGTTGCCCTCTATTTTGATTAGAGATCCTATGACCCTAGAGCCGTAGGGTGCAAATGTATAAGCTCAAGGGCCATAGGTTTTCCTCTAATTACAATGAGAGATCCTATGGCCCTAGGGATATCATGGTGCAATTGTAGGCTCCCTTGAATGGCCTACATGTTGTTAGAGAGATTCTACATTGACACCTAGGCAACCCTCTAGCCCTAGGGTCATAGGTTTCCCTTTATTCTCATGAGAGGTTCAATGGCCCTAGGGCTATAGGGTACCAATGTAGACGCTTAAGGGCCATAGGGTTGTCATGGTGTCCATATAGGTGCCCTTGAATGGCTTAAATGCTCTTTAAAACCTTTTACATTGACACCTAGTCCATTTTCTAGCTCTAGGTCGATAGGCTTCTCTTGCTTGTAATGAGAGATCTTATGGTCTTAGAGCCATAGCGTGTAAATGTATCAGGTTAAGAGACATAGGTTGCCCACTATTTATATTGGAGTTCCTAAGGCCCTAGTTCCATAGGGTTGCCATGGTGCCCATGTAGGTGTCCTTGAATGGCCTAAATGATCTTTGAGAGCTTTTACATTGAAATTTAGTCCAACCTCTACCCCTAGGATGATAGGTTGTCCTTTATTTTGATGAGAGATTCTATGGATCTAGGGCCATAGGGTGCCAATTTATAATCTCAAGGTCCATAAGGTGCCCTCCATTGTAATGAGAGGCCCTATGTCACTAGGATCATAGGGCTACCATACTGCCAATGTAGGTATCTTTGAATGGCATAGATGCTCTTTGAGACCTTTTACATTGACACCTAGGCCAACCTATGACCATACGTTTCTCTCTATTTTGATGAGAGATCCAACAGCATTAGGGCTATATGGTACCAATGCATAAGCTCATGTAGGTTGCCCTCTCTTCCAATGAAATATCCTATGGACCAAGGGACATAGAGGTGCCATGGTATCCATGTAGGTACATTTGAATGGCCTAAATACTCTTTGAGATCTTTTAAATTGACTCTTAGGCCACCTTTTTTCCTAGGGCCATAGGTTTTCCTCTATTATAGTGAGAGATCATATGGCCCTAGGGCCATAGTGTACCAATGTATAAGCAGGAGGACCATAGGTTATCCTCTATTGTAATGAGAGATTCTGTGGATTTAGGGTGATAGGGTGATAGGGCTCAAGGACAGTAGATTTTCCTTTGTTCTAATGAGAGATCATATGGCCCTAGGGCCTTATGGTGCAAATGTTAAGCTCAATGGATATATGTTGCCCTCTATTATAATGAGCTATCCTTTGGCCCTACGGCCATAGGGCTGCCATGGTGACCATGTAGGCACACTAGAATGGTCTAAATGATTTTAAAGAGATTTTACATTGACACATAGGCCACCCTCTCCCATGACCATAGGGTGCCCTCTATTCTAATGTGAGATCATATTGCCCTAGGGTCATAGGGTGCCAATGTATAAGCTCAAGGGCCATAGGTTGCCATCTATTGTAATGAGAGACCATATGAACCTAGAGCCATAGGGCTCAAGTGCTTTAGGTTTCCCTCTTCTCAAAAGAGAGATCATATGGCCCTAGGGACATAGGATGTCAATGCATAAGCTCAAGGGCCATATGATTCCCCTTGTTCCAATGAGAGATCCTATGGCCCTAGGATCATAGGGCTACATGGTGCCCATGTAGATGCCATTGAATGGCCTAAATGAGAGATTTTATATTGATATTCTATGTTTTTTGGGACACATGATGTTAATCATGTGTTTCTCTAAGAGTTGGCAAGAGCCTATAATACACCTTTGCATGGACTAATGGCTCTAGGGATATGACTTTTTATAAATATAAAATGGAGGTAACTTTATATCCTTAGGTCTATAGGATGCACCTCTATATTTTCACCATGTGGTTCAATCACTAGAGGATTTTCCCTAGAGAAGAGAGTGTGGTAATAAGTTTCTTCGTGAAAACCCGTATTTCATCCTATGGACCTTTTTAGGTACCTTTAAGAATCTATGAGAGCTTAAAATGTTTTTATCTTTGGCTTTAGGGCCATAGAGATAGTTTTTTTGTAGTATAATATAGAGTGCTCTATAACCTTAGGATTGCAATATATTATTTTGTGCATGTGTCACCCTTTGGACATAAGGCCATAGGACATGTACGGAGTAGTTTACAGCCTCAAAAATGTAGGGTAACTTTTGTAGGTACAAAATAGAGAGAATTCTATAACCTCAGCATTATAAAGTAGTTTTTGCTTGTAGCACCCTATGTCCCTAAGGCCATAGGATGGTCTTTGCGTGTACCATTGTATGGCATTAGGTCCATAGGGCATTAATAAAGTAATTTATACATAAAGATAAATAATATATAGCCTTTGGGCAAGATGATATACTTTAGTGAAACAACTCCTTTCCTATTTACTTAGCATTATGTAGATCCTAAAGACAAAATGTGCCTTCTATGTTTGTTAGAGCCTTATTTCCCTACGGCCATAGGGTAGCCAAGGTGCCCATTAAGAGAATAATGTATTGTATCTTAAGAGTATCCAATTGCCCCAAGGATAATGGGTAGACTAGGTGTCCTTCTAGAGCATCTATATTGCCACCCTTTGGCCGTGAAACCATAGGGTACCCTCTATATGATTTATATGACCATAACATGTTTTCTTTTGTAGTCTAAGGGATTGTGGCCTTATTTGTATGTATCGGTATATTGCAATCCTAAGGACCGAGGACCATAATGCTTACTCTATATTTTTTTATACAAGGGTGTTGGTAAAAGGTTTCTAGAAGAAACCCACATTTTACCCTTTGGCCTAAGGGACATAGGGTGCTCTTTCAAGGTATTTGAGACTCGGTAAAAGCCAAAAATATGCCTTTCTATGGAGCTAGAACCATAAGAAAAGGATTTCTATTTGTATCAAAGGAGAGAATATTATAGTCCTAATATTTTAGAGTGATTTATATATGTACCACCCTATATTCAAAGGGTTATAGTGCCTATATGGAATACCTTATAGAGAAACTAGCAACAATTTATAGCCTTTGGGTATAGGATGCATTCGGATGATCTCACCACAACCCCTTGATCTTTTTACTCAACATAACATAAATCATAGTGCCAAAGGAATCCCTCTATTTTAGTTAGACAACCCTATGGACTTATGGCCATAGAGTGGAAAAGGTGCCATCAATGTACTATAAATGAAAACGTACCCAATGGCCCTAAGGCCATTGGTGACCCAACTATATCTATAGGGGTGCTATAGTGGGATCCTATGGCCCAAGGGCAATAGGGTGCCCTTTGTATGTTTTTATGACCATAGCATGGTATGCGTTGATACAAGGGTGTTGATAATAGTTTCTAGAAGAAATCCGCATTTTACCCGATGGCCTAAGATCCATAGGATGCTCTTTGTAGATATTTTTAAGACTCTCCAAAAGACATAAATATGCCTTTCTATGGAATGTAGGACCATAAGAAAAGGATTTCTTATAGGTATCAAAAGATATGGAATTATAGTCCTAAGATTGTAGAACGATTTAGATATGTACCACCCAACAACTCTATGGATATAGGGTCTGTATGGAATACCTTATAGAGAAAATGAAATCAATCTATAGCCTTTGGATATAGGATACATTTTGATGATCTCATCACAACCCCTTGATCTTTTTACTCAACATAACATAGATCATAGTTCCAAAGGGTTCCCTCTATGTTAGCTAGACAACCCTATGGACTTATGGTAATAGGGTGGCAAAGGTGCCCTATGCTTTAAAATTTTAATGTACTACAAAAAAAGAGTACTCAATGGCCCCAAGGCCATTGGTGACCTAATTGTATCTATAGGGGATGTATATTTCTCCTATGGACCAAGGGAAATAGGGTTCCCTTTGTATGGTTTGACCATAGCATGGTATGATTTAAACATAAGAGAGTATAGTGTTAAATAGATCCTATTTATCTTGGCTTCTTAAGTGTCGCTTGGACCATCACACCAGACACACAAATAATCTAAATACATGTGACGCTCTTGATACGCATCTTGAAGCCTATATAAAATCTTAAACTATGCACCCTTATGGCCTTAACACCATAGGGTCCTTTGCAAGTGTACACTATAAAAGGAATTTGGAATTTGACAATAACATATGGCCTTATGGAAAGACAAAAATACAAATAATACTAACAATAGTTTTTAAAGTACAAATGGGAGCATTGAAAATATAATCAACAATAGCCTTATAGGTGCTTGTTTTAAATATAGATAGATTTTCAAGTCTTCAATTTCATGGTTTTCTTGATTTTAAAGTCACATGATAAAAAATAATTCTTTTTTATATTATTAAATTCTATAACACATTTACTTTTCTCAATGTTCCTAATAACCTTGTATGTAAATTTGGTTGTCCGACAAAATCTTAAAAAATATATGACGTTGAAAGTTTTAAAACAATTGAAAGGGTGGCATATCTTTAATATGCTAGAAAAATATGCTCAAGAAACTGATCAAGGTCACAAAATTCAAAAGGAATATTTTCAAAATTGCAAACACATCCACACTGTTCATTAATAGGTCTAAGCTTTGAACTTGAATGCATTTGGTTGTCTTTGATTTAACCACTAAATATATAGTCCTATTTACAAACATAAACAATTATCATACTTTATACAATCATTTTTTTGCAATAAGCCTTGATACAATGTTTCCATTGCTACATGACAAGCTGAAAAAGTGTACTAGTCCTAGCTTCCCTCTGTTAAAACAAATTCAAGATATCCATTTCAATTCTCTGCATCATCTAGAAGAAAAACTAAATCATAGTTCGGACCAAAATACTGGCACTTTCTATATTTGAATATAACCTTGTGGCAAATGAAGAGCTAAATATTCCTATAAACCAAAGAACAAATGCTTTATAAACCATTTGCACTTCTATACTATATATGAAGCACCTTAAAATTTTCAAGGAAGGAGAGACCCTCCATGTGTCACATTCTGCTTCATTTCAAAGAAAACCTTGCAAAACAAAAGTGAAGGGTTAGATTTAAAATGCAAAAGTAAAGGGTAACATTGTAAGAATTGACATGCTTTTCATAATGTAAAGTCAATAGACTTTCTAACTTGCATAGAATAAATGTTTTAG